>NC_064239.1:11284091-11589036 GCF_023101765.2 Spodoptera frugiperda | reverse complement strand
CCAGGCACCATTTGGCAGCAGCTTCAACTATCCTAGAGCAATATGAAGAGAAATTGGGCTCCTCAGATAATAATGATGAAGTGTTTCAAGCTAAGATTGAGACATTTAAGCATAGATCAGCTGATGTGGCTCGGTGTTGGGCCAAATATTGCATTCTGCTCATGACCTCATCTAAAGCGAGGCTTATGAATGATTCTGAACAAATGACTGAAGATGTGACAGGTATAATGTCTCTCTATTCTCTTTAATTTGCATACAAAGATTCTGTTTAGGGCTTTTATTGATATCTAAATGCTAATATACTTAGTTTAGATGATTAGCATAGGACATCCACCCACAAGGTAGACAGATTGCCTGATTAGTCGCTTCCAACCGGTCTATCTGAAAGACATTGGGGGAGGTCTATCTTACGGCTGATAAGATGACTGTAGTTGAATCTTTAATATTTTATATATTTTGTTATTTATCCAGCCTTATTATCCTCTTAATTGACTTCTGCCAGGTCATAACTACCATGTTGTTATACATATTATTATGTAAATAAACTGTACTTTTGTACTAATCATACTACTTCTCAACTTTACAGATATGTCCGATCTCACATTGGAAGACCAAGAAAACATCTGTGGAGGTGATATCACAAAGTTAGTATTTACAGATCTAGATGTTTCAAAATATGAGAGCAAAGTTGGAGACAAGTTCCTTCTCACTTACCAGGATGCTAGAGAAGTCTTCTTGAGCTGTCAGACTTGGTTGAACAAAGCCAAAGAGTACTACAAACTTGATACCTTAGCTTCTGACTACATAGAACTTGTACAGGATAGTTCCCAGTCATACAGCTACCTCGCCTTCTTTGAAGAGGACGATGAAAGACGCGCAAAAATGCACAAGAGAAGAATCGACATGCTAGAAGACTTACTAAAAGAAATCAATCCAGTATACTACCTACAATACTGCAGGCAACTCTGGTATGAACTTGGTGAAGTATACTCTGATATCCTTAATATTAAGCTCGAAAAACTAAACAAGTCTACTGATAAACCAACACCGCACGCATTGAAGAAAATTAACAGTCTTTGTGAGAAGAGTATTGAGAACTTTGATCATTTCTTGAACTCTGTTAAAGATAAAGATGGTAAAATGCCTGTGAAATTAGCGTTAGAATTAGTTCGACCTGTCATCAGTGCGCTCGCGTTTATCGGTAGGAATAGCATGAAGAGAGTCGCTGTAGACAAGGTATTACAGTTAAGAAATGTACAAAAGAGCTATGATTCTTACCAAGCAGTCGTTGATATTTGTATGAACTGCGAGGATGCGGCTGCAATGATGCGAGAAGAGTTCTCTTTATGCCAAGAGATGGTGAAGATATTACCGATTAAGATAAAGAGACTGCAAATTGAGACAGCACAGTAAGGGAATGTGTTTTTGTGGAGAGCACTTAAATGTATGGCAGTGTTTTCTGGTTTACTCAGAATGCTTGAAAAATGCTGCTTTTGACTACAGCTGGCTGATATAAGCAACTAATCTTGCTCACCAGATGGCGGTAGTATAGTATGAGGTCTGTTCGGCCAAATATTGTAATTGTAACAGTTTAAGTGTGGGAGAGCCATACTTCGGCACGAATGGAAATGACTCACAGAAAACCGACGTGAAACAACGCTTGTGTTGTGTTTGAGCCTTGCCATGGGCGGCGGCGATTGCTTACCATCCGGTGATCCGTCTGCTCATTTACCGGCTTATACCATAAAAAAACAGTTAAATATCCAGTGATTTGATATACATACTATAATAATTTATTACAGTAGGTATATTTATATTTTTTATTATACAATTACTATTGAACGAACAGACCTTACGATATAACACTATTTGGTGAGCAAATAAATTGGTAGCCCTCATTGGTACTAGTGTGTGCATAGACTATATAATTATGTTATGAATGCTTGTACTTCAAGAGACTTTTAGCACAGGAAAATAATATTTTTATTAAAAAAAAAAAAACTGGGAACAGATAACTTATACAATTCAAATACTAGTCCAGGGTGTTTTAAGGCCTTTGCTATTTTTTTTTATTTATTTATTCAAAGGACTTTGTCTCAACGCATTTGCTTGATTTGCTTTATAAAGAACACTAATAGAAACATTTTTGTTTATTAAATACATCAATAAAATACTATAATAATTATATATGTTACTGTTAAATTATTGCAATAATCTCCATATTCTTCGTGGAACGTAAAAAAAATAATGGAAGCTGTTAACTGCGTTTATAAAAGGATTAAATATCTATTATTTAAACATTGCTGTTCTTATAATTATTTTTAAATCCCCGGTCTATCTATTATTATTTTGTGGGAGAGCTATGCTTCGGCACGAATGGGCCGGCTCGACCGGAGTGATACCACGGCCTCACAGAAAAACCGACATGAAACAACGCTTGCGTTGTGTGAGTGAGGTTACCGGAGGCCCGATTACTCCCCTTCCCAATCTTCCTAATCCCCGATTCCCCAACAACACTTAAATGAATAACCCCCAAAAGGCCGACAACGCCCTTGTAACGCCTCTGGTGTTTCGGGTGTCCATGAGCGACGGCGATTGCTTACCATCAGGTGATCCGACTGCGTGTTTACCGGCTTATACCATAAAAAATAAAACAAATAGTTAAATGTATAATATAAAGTATGTTTTATTGTCCGTACATAATGTATTACATATTTATTAATATTCCGGAGCCTTCAATTCGAAAACCAAATTTACAGCACGCAACAACTTTGTTTTGTGGGGCGAAATATAAAAAATAAAAATGTGTTTCCGGTGAACGATGAATGTCACAAAATATTATCTATAGAACAATAAATAATAAATCGATAAAATTGAAAATTAGTTGGTACTTGAATATTAAAACTAGATTCTAAACCCTGCTGACTGTCACAGCTCACATAGAATTACTTACCTACCTATTTTAAATTGAATGCATAATATCGGCTACATAGGTACTTGATTTATTTTTAACATTGACATTTTCGATAATTTATAAGCTGTAGTAAACCAAGGCTAGTGCCTGCACTTGCATTATATTTTTACTACTTAGGTAACTACATATATACTAAATCTATTTTTTTGTTAATTCACAATATTTTGTTAATTATGTAGGGTTTTGGGCTCATTAAGTTTAGTTTCACTATTTGTTGGTATAAATAAATAGTTATATCTTGGTATTTATTTATAAAAAGTTATTTATCAGTTTTATTTGGTTTAAGTATTTGTAACATACCTACTATGTGCTGCGCATTTTACGATTGACTTTAATAGTAATATCACGATTTCGGGATGATTGAACACTGGTCCTGATTAAACTCAGCACTAATTTATTGTTAGTACCCTTAGTACAAGTTTGCTATACTTATGCTCAAAGTAATCGAAACTAGAACACGTTGAGCGCTCTGATTGGTTGGTTTATACCAGCAGGCATAAAGCAAACTCGTACTAAGGGTACTAAAAATAAATTAGTGCTGAGTTTAATCAAGACCACTAATGGTACAGTTACTTATTGAACTCAATGAGTTATAAACCGGATCGTTTAATCCCCATGATATATTGAACTATGTAATCACTCTACTTTCTACGTAGGCACAGTAATTCCTAAGCACATCCATAGATACATTTTAACAGAGGAACTTTGTAAGAAAAAATTATCTAGGTACATAAAAATAAATTTTACATTGAGCTAGTTCTTAGAAATAGTGCATTTCCTGAGAAACCGAGGTCGGTTCCATACATAGACTCGTTTCATTGCACTTGAAACCGAGCCAAATACCTAGCACTATATCAGGCACCTAATGCAACTTCTCCTTCTTACTCGTACTGGCTCCGAAAAGCCGTAGAATTTGGTTTAATACTATCCTTAGAATTAGAATTAAAAATACGAAACTAAGTAAGATCACAGCTGCTACATCTAGTAAGTTATATTCTATGAAGCCCATATCCCTGGAGGTGGAGTGCAAGGGATCCTGGTGCCCCCATCGTATGACCCTCTCGACCCAGTATACAGCTGTGTCCAAAGGATCTGCTATCCTGTCTTGCCAGATCTTCGACGCCCGTCGCGCGCTCATCCGCATTCTAGAAAAACAAAATAAATTCTATAGTTTTACTGCCAAAATAAACCATTTTCGAATGCGATATAGGTAGGTAACTAGTAATTACCTACAATCAATAATTGACTGTTTTCCATTGTTATTTGCAAATAAGTACGTTTTAATTTTAAAATATGAGTACCTACCTAATTAAACAAAATGTATTGTTTACAGAAATCGAACAATTAGTATGTACCTACATGTACGAAGATTTATCTTCTTACAATGAACATTAAATTTAAAAGTTAATATTTCACTGTCATTCATTAAGCAAAATTAAAATAAATCTTTTATATTATTTGTTAAACGTGTTAAAATTCCATGCGAAAATATCCCATAACATGGTGACTAACGAGGCTGAAAAATAGTTTACAGTTATATAAATACATAGTCACGTTGTTCTGACGTCAATATCATTGTTTCCCTATATTCTATTTTTTTACAGCCATTTAACTGTATTTTTTTAATTATCTTAATATCTTTAACTGTTATTATATTTACTGTTACCGAAACATTAATCATGACAATTTATTGTGTTTAGTATAAATATTTGTTAATGAAATAATTCTTTCTAGATGCGTCTCATTCTGTTAAATATGTTTGTGTTTTTCTAATAGTGCCGGATAAATCCGACGCTTTTGCACTGTTCGGTAAGGTATATTAATATGCTTTCAAATTAGTAGGCACTGTTGCCATCATGTGAGCATCTGATGATGAGATCCCATTATCCTAGAGAAATCAAGTTAAGCCCTCAAATTCTAAGCACTTACTTTTTTGTTTATTCTTACTATTTCAAAAAGTTAAAAACGATCAGTGGTTGGTGGTTTAATAAACGTCTTCTTAAAGCGTATGAATAATTATTATTAGTGAACCCTAAATAGACTTGCCAATTTTAAAGAGCACTGACACCTCGTTATGTAATGATAGCTGGCAAATTGCCATTTGTAACAAAGTAAAATAGAACAATTGTTATATAAAATAGGGTAGTTTAAATATACCCAGTGGTATACCTAAATACTTATTATAGGTAATTTGCTCTCATCCTATATATTTTTTAATTATAAGATAATCGAATCAAATACAAAACAACTGTCGTCTCGATACTGTATCGATCAATTATAATCGATACGAATTTACCGAATGAAAAAAAAAATCATAATAATGTAGTAGGTGTCATAACAATTAGCAATATTTATTTGCAATAGATACTCTTTAGATACTATCAAGAATCTAAGCAATCATATCCCCACTATTGTACCTGGTAGGCTACTGGTAGACTGGTACCTACCAACTAAGTTGATTATGAATTATTACTTTGACAAATAGGAACAATTGCATTTTAATTTCAAATACAAGTATAGCTCTAATGTTCGTCACGACTTATGATCTGACGTTATAACGATATTATATTTATTTATTTCCTACTCAATATAAATATGGAAATATAACTAATTGCACATTTAGGTAAAGCTAGTAACGTAATACTGTTTTTTTCTCGTTAATTTCAAAAAATGTGACGTCAGAGAAGTGAACGCTCGTACAAAGTCATTTCGGCGTTTACCATTCCTTGCATCTTTGATTACGTACGTTTCGAAAAGAGAATTTAAATTGACCGAATGTCAAAATTACAAATTCAGTTTTTTTTAAATTATCTACTAATTTTGGAGTGTTCATATTTATTCGACTTTTAGCATAATTAATTGATAGAATTTATCATTTTCTTTGTGATGTAGTTTTAAAGCAAAAATATTTTATTTTATGATGTTTTTTGCAATTTTTCGTTTCCATTTTTTATATTGTACCTACCTAGTAGCTAGACGTACTTACCTACGTACCTAGTAGTCAGAATGTAATATGCCTTTTACTTAATATGCTTCTTACTTAATTTAAGTAACTCAATAACCCCTTACCTACAATGAGATAGGTAGGTTTACGTATCTATATAGTAAGACACACATGTAGGTACGACTATGAACTAATCCACTACTGTAATGCTCACAGCACGTTTCATATCACTCAAAGTCATAGTTAATTTTAATTTTCATATTTTATAAATCTGTCTTTGACACACAATCTAGCACCTAGATCGTTGTATATTCTGTTAAGCTACACATCAATAACTCCAATAATGTTTATTCAATAGCTAGATATTTCTACCTACTAGGTATAGTATTAAATTATTTATGTACATCCAGGGTAATAAATACTCATGGATGAATCGACAATAAATAGATGCGCGGGAAAGTTGAGGAACTACAGATTTCCTTTGACTTTGGAACTTAACACTTTGAACGCCGTGGTGGTCACCGGTGACCGACGTTAGCGGAGGATATGCCTTCAATAGTTTTCTATTGGCAGTCGAAGAATTAATGGCTCGTGCCCTCTGATTCCCGAAGGTGTAAGAGGAGCTTGGTGCACAGTCTTACATGCATAAATAGAAACTCATCATCATCAACAGCCTATAAGTAGCCACTGCTGACCAAAGGCCTCTTCTCACGGAGAAGGTTTGTGCATTAATCACTATGCTTGCTCAATGCGAGTTGGGCAGAGTGATTTCAAATTTATAATTAAAAATAATTTAATAAGCATCGGTTTCCTCACGATGTTTTCCTTCACCGTTTGTCAATGGTGTCTAAATAATCTTAGAAAGAACTTGGAAAAGACACATTGGTACTTCCCGTTGGTAGGTTTCAAAGCCTCATAATATATTAGAAAACTAGATGAAATGATGATTGTTTTAAAAATCTTAAACCCCTAACCCTATTTTACCTAATCTTAAACCCCCGGCCCACTACCACAGCAAGAAGAAACTCATAGACTGATCAAAAATATTAAAATCATCGATAACTTACTCAGGGCTCAGCACACTCTGCAATCCTTCGAGCAAGGATTTCTCCGACATGTCAGCATAAGATATAGCCTTCCCAAGGCCTATGGTGGTAGCTGCTGCGCCGTTGACCATCTGGTCTCCATAGAAGGGCACGATGAGCATCGGTTTCCCAGCAGATATAGCCTCCGTCATACCCAGAAGACCGCCGTGAGCAATGAAGGCGATCACCTTTTCGTGTTCTGTGGGAATAATAATGTTTAGTTTTTTATTGGTCTCCAGGCTAAGATTGTAAGATGTCTAGGTTTCAGGCTAGCCTAGAAGATCATTTTGTGTTTTCTCCATTAATCTATTTATTAATTAAGTAATCCCAATCCGAATTATTTTATTTACAGAACTTCCGATTTATCTAAGAACTTAAGCTTGCGTTTTGTCAGAATGTAATAATTGGTACCTAGATGATACCATGTTCAATACGTAGGTGATGCCTAAATGCTTCAGGGCAGGTCTATTAGAGGACTCTCTGCCCCTTACAGGTGCTGAGGGTAGCCACTGGGGTGGTTTCAATGAGTTAAAAATCCCACATTCCCTAGTCTTTTATCCCTAGAATAGGCGCCGCTTCAATGTTTCCACTCGTCATCAAAAAAGGTGATGACTACATAATAAAATAACGAACTTGGTAGGTACTTGTGTAGGTTTTGAATTTCCTGCTATCTGTACCTTGTCTTAATTCTTGGATTTAATAATATTGATCAGGATAATCATTGCGCACCCGTGACCACAAGTTATCGTGATATGATGTTGATGAATATCATCATTCTAATTTAAAAATAATACATTGTTCGCCTTAGTTACTTCCTTCTACGAATTAGATTAGATCATAGTATTTATAGATAAATGCAGCACCTATATAATTAGACAAAAATAGGTAATAAATAATAACTTCTAGTTTTTCCCTAAACAAGCAACTTTTATTAAATCGGATAAAATAAAGAGCTGGTTGGTCTTTAAGTTTCTTACGTCAACGTCAAGCCTTTTATCCCCGAAGGGGTAGACAGCTAGAGGTGCACACATTACGGCACGTAATACCGCTGTACAATGTACACTCACTTTCCACAATTTATGTTGCAAGTCCCATGTCAGTCACAATTCCAGACTCTGTGCTACTACTGAGAAATTTTCGAAAAGCCGAAAAAAGCTCAGTGATTCTTTGCCCGACCCGTGAATATAACCCCCCTTGTCTTGCAGTTGTACTTAGTTACGACCAACGAGGCAGTCACTCGTACTTCTCCCTATATTTTTTCTCCAAACAGCTAGCTAAGTAAATACAGACTTGATCCGGAGCTGCGGTCTACCTAGCCGGTTTACCGGGGCTCCGGCTAGAAAAGCAGGAGTAGGAACGGGCTGGTTTATAGTCAGTAGGAGTCTGGCACTCCCTCTCGCCTCGCCCATGGCGGGAGAAGTATTGCATCATTTTCCCCCTTAAAAAAAGATAACTAATATTTTTTTACTTACGTAGCAATTCATACTGTGGTAACCATTTCACTTTCAAAATATTGCCGGTCAGCGTGCCTTCCTCGTCGCTGTCCTCATATTTCCAGATGACCCGTTGCTTTAACTTCGAAAGGGCGTTCATAATGATCTCCTCTTTGTACTTTGGAATAGTCGCTGTCTTGATCAGTGATCCCCAGCTGAATAGCACGACGCCATGTTCAGACTCGTTCAAAAAGCGCTCGATGTACTGAAAAGAGTGAAATAAATAGTTTAGTTGGTAGGTAAGGTACTATTTTATAAAGTACTATCGGTGTTGAAGGTGGTCTCCGGGGTGGTTTTAGTGAGGTAAAAATCCCACTCTTCTTAGTTTTCCTTTTTAGGGAGAAAGCCCTAAAAAGCTAAGACCCTTTTGAAGGTTTTCCACCTTTAAATAAATGGCTGTGACATACGGACGGACAGACAGACAGCATGACGAATCTATAAGGGTTCCGTTTTTTGCCATTTGGCTACGGAACCCTGAAAAAGAGCTTCTGCCAGCGACTTCGACCGCTTTCCCGTGAGATAAAAAGTATCATATCACCCAAATCAACTCATACCCTGTCTGTATACCAAATAACGTAAAAATCCGTTCAGTAGTTTCAGCATGATTGACGGACAAACATCCAAAGAAACAAACTTTCACATTTGTAATATTACTTAGTGTGAAATGTAATTGTTGAGTAGGTTTCCATTTTTGCTTATGGCTTATTGCATAAATAAGTATGGATGGCTACGGGGGGATTTTTAAATCAATCATCTTTTCATGTAGTCTCCTTTTCCTAATATTCTATTGGTTTTCTATTTTAAATCCAAAATATATTCAAATCCCCAATTCAACAATGAATGAATTAGAATCACATTGACATATTATCCGAAATTGATTTCAATTGATCATTGATTACGGGGTCTCATGGTCAAATTTATTGTCAGCAAGTGCTGCTTCCTTTATTATGTTGTTATGTCTCTAGTAGTCTCTATAGAACATCGATTTCTTTAATTCTCAGAACAGTACACTCACTACGAGTTTCGATCAAAACGAGAGCGCGTTCGGCACTCTGATCTGACTGCGCATCTTCCTCGCACAGCTACTTTGCGGCGGCGCATTTTCATAGTACATCTTACTCGCACAGCTACATAGCTTAGTATCATCAAAAGAAACGGTCACATAGTGCCACAGCTTCTCGTAGCATAGCTACATAGCACATCTCTGGTGGAAAAGTACCATAATGGCTCCGTTAATGATTCTTGAAAACGTTGTATTTCGAAATTTCTTTAGGGTCGTTAACACTTAACATATTCTCGTATGCTTTTGTTTGCGTCGGGTCAATGTGGGTCACCGACGGCCTTGTGCGGCCATTGGCATAATTTACTTTAACAGATAGATAATGTATGTTTAGATTTAAGAACAATATAATATCCGACTTTACGGGTCGTTAAAGATTAGGATGTCTCCTTTTGTCCTCCTTCCGTCGGGATATTTTTTTTTACATTTGATGGGTCGACGTTTGGCCTCTATCTCGCCTGATGGTAAGTGATGATGCAGCCTAGGATGGAGCACGTCTGCCCATAAGCAACCTATTCACTCGGGCTCTGAAGATACCCAGGTTATACCCATCAGGAAAATGAGACTTTGGCAAAGAATTCCACTCTCTAGCAGTTCGCATAAGGAAGCTTGAAGCGAAGCGCTTCGTGCGAGTGGGTGGGATATCTACCATGAAGCGGTGGCGCTTCGGATAATTTCTCTATTGAGATATTTTAGCTCGTAAGAAATATTTTACCTAAAATAAGTAGGTAGCTTCGTCCTGTAGTCAGTTTAGTGTTGCCCAGCAAGAGTCTTGCAAGTCTCGCATTTACCAATTATCCAACTTTAATTTTTTATACGATCATGATTTAACAGTATTAACTGTGTTGTGCAGATTTAACTAAACAGTTATATTGTAAGGTGTAGCCGCTATTAAACAAACTCAAAATGTAGTATACTAGCTACTCTGTTTCGTCATTGTAAGATCAAAAGCACCTAACATAAAAAAAAGCATTAGGCTAATAGGTATTTATTTGTGAGACTACCGAGACTCTTGCCGGGTAGTTAATATTGTTAAATCATAATCGTATAAAAAAATAAATTTGGCTAATTGGTAAATGCGAGACTTGCAAGACTCTTGCTGGGCAACACTAATTCAGTTTTTCGATTTCAAAATCCTGCCTACAAGTGCCGATATGTAAACATTAAGTAATTTACAACTGATACAGCGATTACCAAAAGACAGGCGTTATCTTATCACTTCATTAGAAATCAGTAATCAGTGAAGGTTGAATGTATTGGTATCGATATTTAGGTCATGGGTGATATTTGTCTCGGGATGAAAATAGTACTCAAGTGTATGAAAATAGTACATGTAATGACTAATGTGACTACGTGTGGGTGCGGATGGACTGGGAGCTATAGTGGGGAACGGTGTCAATTTAAAGGCATGTTCATATGCGAACAAAAGTGTAGACCTACTTGCGCAGACGAGAGATTCCACTAGGAGCCTTTTTGAAGGATTTCCCCCGAAAAAAGAGTTGCTTGCATGCTTTGCATATTGCTTGAGATATCAAGTTATTGAATTATTATCAACGAAAAAATAATAAACACATTTCACACAGTCCTGAATCGATTTTTTTTCTCGATGTTTCTCGCCTGCACTGATTATATTTATGGCACAGGCCATACTTATGCTGGCACTATGCGCTAGTCAAGCATAATGTCCTACATGTCCTAATGTCCTAAACCAATCAAAACTCACAAAATGTTCTAACAGACTATAACCAGCCTAAACTGTCATGTCGATGTTAAAGAAACTACAAACCTTCAATAATATAATATCTCCGACACAAATAGACAGCTCTAGTATGAGTATACACCCTAATAACATCAGTAACTGACGCCAGAGTAGGTGACACAGTTTATTAGTTAACAAGAAAATTGCCTAGACACATACATATAAGTAGGAACTTTAGTTGTGATGTTGCACTAGTCGATTGAAGATCAGGAACCATTGGACACGATCCTTGACAGTAAACCTTGGTAATTTTACTAAAAACTTATGAGTTAGAAATGAAGCATACTTGAATGAATAAAAGGATTATAGGTACGTTTAAGTTTTTAAACTGACATGGTCACTATCACTATCATTAGAACTTGAGACGGGATATTTACCATGTTTATTTTTATTATTTACTATTATAGATCATGGATGAACATCATCTGTGATCATGGCGCTTGCAATAGTGCCAAAATTACATTACCTACTTTTTACTTAAACATAATGGAAATATTTGTTATTAAATGTAGCAATGTATACAATGGTTGGAGGGCCAATAAACATAAATAAAAAAATATCGGAAAATCATAGACATGAATAAACATGGTAAATATCTCGTCTCAAGTTCTAATGATTGGTTTATACGTAGTTAATCAGGAGGATCTCCCTGTATAGCGTAGACATGTCTATCTAAAATCTAAATACCTATAGGTAAGTATGTAGTAATCTCTGTAATCAAAGGTCGAATAATCTGATAACATAACAGTATAGACAAATTACAAAACATTCACCCAAAACTGGTTTAAACCAGATATTTATGAGAAAAAAGCAGCAGGGCTTGATTCATTGATCATTTGCCTCTAGTGATTGGTACACAAGTGAAACTTAGCCGTTTATTTTCAATCTCGTTTCCAGTCTCTCACTGAGATAGAAAGTGGAACTAAATAGCAAACTACGGCGGCGGTTACGGCTGATATCTAAGTTACTTAAACATTTTTCGCTAACTGTTATTCAATACTGACAGTCCATTGCTGGAGTAAGAATCTCCTTTGCATATAAACGCTATGTTTTTATCTCCACACTGTGCTCCTGCCCAGTTGCCAGGCGAGATGGAGATGAAAATTGACAGTTTAAAGTCTTTTGTAAACTGTTTATGTAATCCCTCCTTTGGGTTCTTTTCCATCAGAGGAAATACGTGGCCGTTTCCACTGATACAAAGTATTTAGTTGTGCGAGAAAGATGCGCAGGTTGAGTATACGATGTATCGATAGTAGTGAAGCCACCATATCTTTCATACAAAAATCATCTTTCCATATAAAAAACATAGCTAAGCTAAGTCCGTTTCCAGCAGTGCTATGCTATGTGTAGGGTGTAGGTAACTAATGAATATGATTGGTGGAAGCCAAACGCATCCACAGCAACGTAGCACATCTCTGGTGGAAAAGTACTCTTAATCGGTTATTACAACCACGGAAAAATTAAGGGTACCTACTTAAAAGATTTATCATTACACCCACATTTCATACTTTACTCACACATGCAACATTTTACACACAATGGACATAAGATACCGTAAACCAATGCACAGTTCCTTGTGCAATTGTGTATCGTATTACTTGTATACAATCCTATCATGTGACTACAGAGTTAGAACTACGTACCACATGTGATATCCGCCATATTGGAATCGTTCGCGCCAATAATGACAGTTAATGTTCTTTACATTATCTGTCATTCAATTGTATGAAATGCACCGTGCACCGTGGTCTTACAAAGATTATCTTTCATATGTACCAATGTACCGGATTTTACAAAGATTACTCGTATCTTTCATACGTACTATGTACCGGGTGCTTGTAGGGACATTAGATTTATAGTTTCTTTGAGACTTCGTGATCTTAACGAAACGTCACTTCTTTTATCCCCAAAGGGGTAGGCAGAGGTGCAAGTTACGGCACATTATGCCACTGTGCAATGTACACCCACTTTTCACCATTTGTGTTATTTAGGCCCATGTAATAGGGGGTGAAAAAAGTGTGCCTATTGCTATATGTATACTGGGCACAATTCCAGACTCCGTGCTACTACTGAGATATTTTCGAAAAGCCAAAAAACCCAGTAATACTTTGCCCGACCAGGAATCGCACCCGCGACCCCTTGCACAGGAGTCGCTTTTGCGACCACTCACCAACAAGGCAGTCTTACTGCCCGACTGACACAAAAAACAAACATAAACAATGAGTAAAGTTTTTTTAAGATAATCGAATGCCAATGAACCCAGCCTGACCCGACACTACACACATTTCATTTAAATCAATTTAACAATGATAATGGGTTAATTATTAATTTATATTAATATCTATCTGTTCGGAAAATCGGAAACAAATACATATTAATATAAATAAATATGTATCTGTTTCCGATTTTCCGTTTTGTTATGGTTGCATAGATAATTTCTAAATGAAAGAAAAGATTCTATTACATGGGATTAAGTCCCATGTATCTAATAGAATCTTTTAAATTTAAATTAACATAAAAGTGGGTGTACACAGTACATCGTACAGTGGCATTACGTACCATAATGTACACCTCTGCCTACCGATTTGGAGATTAAAGACGTGGCGATATTTATTTTTATTTTTGAAAAAAAAAGATCGAGATACTTCTCGTTGCTACATACAATACATGTATCATATATGGACAAAGACGCCACATAAAATACTAAGTTATTTAGGTACGTACACTAGTACGTACCTAAATAACTTACGTTCTAACGTAAGTACTTAAGTTTCTATTGTATGTGCTAAAAGTCTGTACGTAGGTAATTAGGAAATGTTTTATTAAGAAAAACATACGTAATATATACGTCCATTTTCATTTGATGGGTCTTTCTCAATATTTCTTACTTCTTGCGTATACGTAGGTATTCGAATTGCTTGCGTCATGCATGGATTTAAACAATATGGACATAAAATAGTAAGTAGATATTAACTTAGATAACAAATCAATACTGAATTTGAAATCTAGCATTATTGATAGGTAAAATCTTCTTTCTTCTGACTTTGGATTAACTCGCTTTGAATGTCTACGTGATCTACGTCTTAACCAGATTCAGTAGAAGCTTGAATGTCCATATCTTATTTGGGAGATTCGAACACAGTCATATAGAAAGAAAGACTGTTTATAGATATGTACCTGAAGCGTCTAGCATTAATTATCTACACTTCTTAACCGACGAGCATGTATTGATTATTGTTGATGAAGCAAAAGAGGTATGTAAGAATCGTAGCAATTGGCTTTGCATAGTCTGTGCCCACCACTCGCATGTAAAACAGGCGTGATGATATGTATGTAAAGTATGCATCTGGGATTTTAGACGAGCTCCATCCTTGAACTTGTTTGGGGTCTACAATCTACCGAGGTCCTGTATCACGCAAAATATTATCCACTTTGGTTACAAATTATTGACAAAATCAACAGTTTCGGTACAATCTGTAAGATGTCGTTGCTCTTTAGTTTATTGTATTTGTGCTAGACATTAAGTAAGCCGGATTGAAATTAGTACATTCATAACAACGGGCGTTGGTAGGGCTTCTAAGCCCCGTTTACGTCTTCATCACTTGTAATATAATATACCTAGATATACCTGTATGTGCCCAGGTGCTAGCCCAGTCTAGTGCTTATTTTATTCTTCATTCATCGAAAAATAACCACACATAACGACTTTTTATCTCCGAAGGGTTAGGCAAAGGTACATATTAAGGAACGTAATGTCGTTATACAATGTACCTACACTTACTTTTCACTATTTGTGTTACAAGTCGCTTGTAGTAGGGGGTGAGACTATTGCCATATATTGGGCACAGTTCCAGACTCCGTGCTACCATTGAGAAATTTTCGGAAAACCGAAGAAAGCCCAGTAATACTTTGACCGACTCGGAAATCGAACCCGAGACCCCTTATCCGAACAGTGGAACTTGCGAACACGTGACCTACGGGGCAGCAGAAAACCACTTGTAAAATATTGTCATTCATGCACAGATTCAAGTTCCAAAAGATACTGAAGGAATCAGACTGCAAAAGTTTTTTTTAAAGACCGGTTGATCAATAAAACAATTAAAAAGAAAAGAAACAATTAAAATTATTTGATAACAAGAGATGACAAATGGAAAATGGTAGAACGCTCACCATTTTATTTTTCCACGTGTTGTTAATTTGTATTTTATGGACTCATCTAGGTATTAGAAATTACTAGGCAGCTATTAACTAATTGCTTAATAGATTAATGTAGTCTGACTTTAATCTTTACTTGTATTCTGTTGTATACCTAGTGTAGGTATACTTTATGATAACTTACATTGTTGTTCCCGTATAAAAGTTACTTACGCAGGTAAAATTACAATAAATATATACCTATGTATGTATGATTTACTGGCGATTTCAATAACTTATCTCCATCCAAAATCTTCAGATTAAGATCGATTTTTGTCATTACTTCTATAGAGTTTCTGTCAATAATGAAGATTGACCCAAAGATCTTGGATAAAGATCGACTATTGAAATGGGCACTTAGGAAAACATTAGTAAAATACAGAGAATCAGCCTGTGCCATCTACAAACACGGCCGTCGTAAATGCTTGTTGGTTTCAAAAACAATTTCGATTGTAGTTGGGTATTCTTTCTAGACTCATCTTCCAATGCGCTTTTCTGTGACCAATTCATCAAGCGTGAGAATTTCTAAGCCTTTGTTTTAGGATAAGTAAGGATGAATGATCTACTAAATTATGTAGATTAAAACTACTGCTTTAATACGTGGTGAGTGTGATTATTATATACAAGCACCGGGTACTTCCAAAATATGTGATATTAAGTACATACTGTACCCTTAGTATTAATTTGCTTTAAGTTTAAAGTAATCGAAACAAAAGCGCGTTCGGCACTCTGATTCGCAGGCAGCTGAATGTTTGTAGTCTATACTCACCTTAAGACCATTTCGAAATCTAAGATACCGATATAAATATTTTTAATCGAAATTTCGATATGTTTACCTGATTACATTATCTAAGACTAGTCGATGCGGTTACGAAACATGTAAATAGAATCTAGTTCGACCGATTAATTAATTATGAATTTGGTTTAAGTATAGATAGTAGATAAGTATACCACTGGTTTTGATTTCGTTTCTATAATTTGTCAATAACCTGTAATTTATTTCGACCACTTTCTTCTGCTCAAACTGGTTTTATTTATACACGATTCATTACCTGCATAAAACCACCAGAGAGATACCACGGCCTCATAGAAAACCTACGCTTGCGTTGTGTTTGTGAGGGTACCGGAGAACTAATTACTTCCCTTCCCAATCTTCCCAACGTCTGATTCTCAAACAACCTCCAAAAGGTCGGCAACGCATTTGTAATGCCTCTGCTGTTTCGGGTAACCATGGGCCGCGACGATTGTTTACCATCAGGTGATCTGTCTCCTCGTTTATCGGCTTATAGATACAATAAAAAAAATTAACATCTTCAAAGTTTTGTTAATTGTTATACTAAAACTGCAATGATCCAAATTATTAAGGAAACAGAAATTTAGGTACGCCTTTTTTCGGTATGTTATCCAAAAAGGCCAATCACAAATCATCGATTTCAATGTGGACTTTATTTTATTTGATTTGCTTTGGTGATTCTGATTAGGTCGAAACCATTGAAACTCGTAAAAATCTTTGGGGTCTCATATCTCATGTTTTGTTATAGTGGGTCAAAAAACGTTGTAGGTAAGCGTACCAAGGGCTCGGCCTTGCACCAGGCCTGCAAAAGATCTTGTAAAAAAATGTTGCCTGCGCTTTTTTTAGCTTTTATGGGATTCGGTATGTTAGGGAGACAGAGGTTGGTTGTCATAGAAAAGACGCACATTAATCGCATTCCAACGAGAGGTGATATTTTTTCGCGTCGGTCGATAAATCGATTCCTAACATTTATAATTCGGTATTCTAAATAGGTACCAATAACATTGGCTCGTATATATTTTGAAACAAGCATGAAACAAATATGAACATTTAAATAAATAAAAAATAAAAAATCCATTTACAAAACTGCATCGATATAAACCTACATGTTTGTATTGTTTGTGCATAATATAATTTCCGGAGCAAATACCAATAAATTACGAAAACTGTCAAATTAAAATAAACATTAAAACTAAATTGTATTGTAAGTTGTTACATTATTGTAAACATGTTTTTATCAAAACCGATAAAGATGTGTATAATTTGCGGTAAGGTTTTTAACCCTTTCCTCTTCGATAACCGCACCCTTTACTTGATTGTTGAGTTTCCGAATACTAATTATACATAAAACCTAATAGGTACTTAATACTTAAGGTACATACTACTGTACTATAGCTAATAATACCAACGATATAAAATTAAACCTGATGTATATGACAAAGTAAAGTATTAAACATTACAATTACATGAATACAAATATAAATATGTATGTATAGTCATTCCAAGATTTAACAAAAAAATCGTAAAATAATTATTTAATACCAGCTGTCCCGGCAAACTTCGTACCACTTATAAACGCGTTGTTCTCAACATTTGAAACATTCCCTGGATTTCCAGTTTCCACAAATAATTTAAGACCTTAAAGATTAAATCAGTCCAGCCGATCTCTAGTTTTAACGAGACTAACGAACAGCAATTGTTTTTTACGTATACAGATGTTGGTCTAAACTTTTATAAAAAAATATTTTGTTAAAAAACTAACGCTAGAGAAATAGAAATCAGCGCGACATTATTTATTTACGTAAACATTATAAAACTATCGGTTGGTAACTGTGTGAAAGTTGTGTTGTCTCTGTAGCCAGTTGATCTAACTCGCCCGATTTAACAACAAATTGATCGACAGTTTTTGAGAAAGTCACCGACAAACTACAGACAATAACTTATTTTTCAAACATTCATTTAGTTATTTCAAACAATGTTACTATAATAATTACACTCAAAGAAAATATAATACGTAATATAGGAAATAATAGTGAACGTCGTAGCAACTAAGTAACCGTAATTTGTTATCATTGTTAACATGTCCATTCAAATTTTAATTTTAAAATATCTATTCATTTGTTACAATTTACAGAAATATACCAATACTCAACACTTATAACTTGTCACTTTCTGTATACAAAGTTAATGTATGGACATCAATATTTCTAAAGCAAATTATCATGACGGCTACCGAGACTTATTATTATGTATATGCCTATATAATAACGTATATGCATACGCACACGTGTAACGCATTTATTAGTTACGCTATTCCAAACGGAGTATCTATTACAATCGAGAACAATAAATTACTTACGTGCGGTATCGCTTTCCTGCTGTGGTCCAAGTGCATCCCCCCAACTTCAACCACACCCGGCAGTAGAGGACGGACACCATTCAAACTGTGGAACGTGTTCACCAGCATCAAGCTCACATTCTTCGCAATCTCCTGCAGGTCTGGAATTCTCCTACCGAAACGCTTCTCTATAATCGCCTTCTCCTTCATTTGTATCGCGTATCGGAACCATATCTTATAGTACACATTCATCAAAGTATTCTCCAATCGTTGCAGGAAGGTCATCTGAGATGTGAACTCGGAACTTACGAGCGGCACGTAAGACGGGTTATCAGTAACGCCTATACGGTCCGATGACCACTGCATAATTGCACTCGAAGACAACGATATGTAAGGCGCCTTCAACCCGTACACATGCATAAGACCGAGCATGCAATCACTGTTGAAATTTTCCACAAGAATAACATCGTAACTTTTCTTCATTGCATTAGCTAGGGGCACGAAATCCACAATGTTCGAACAAATCCCAGTGGCCATGTCCGCCAGCGGTTGGAAATCGAAGATTTGTTTGATAACCTTTTCAATGCCAAGATCATGGAGCAGTTTGCTTTGGCTGTCGAAGTACGACAGGTCGATGGTCTCCACTCCCTGTGCAGCGAGCCCTTCTAAACTGACGATGGTGTAATTTGCGGGAGGATTCTTGATGGGGAAGAACGACACTACAGTCACATCATGTCCTCTTTCTGCTAAAGTTTTTAGAAGAGGATCAAATACCATTTGGTGGCTTTTTCCAGTGTGCGGAAAAAGTCCGAGAATGCGTGCGGATTGAACATTGGCGGCGAAGATCGCGACGAGTAGCACGGCGAGAGTCCGCATCGTGGGCAATGTACGCTGCGTCGCGGCCCGAACTGTACTGTTGATATGACACGAAAGGCGACCGGCCGTCGCGTGGAACCTATTTTCAGATCATCTGTTCTGTGGGGTGGCACGACACTTATACCCGTACAGTAGGTTCGTACGTAGTTACGTATTAGAGAATCGTCTTCGTCACTTCATCACGTATTTGAAAAGGGGCAAGGTGAAGTATAGAGATTAGAGGGGTGATAGATAGATACTTAGATAAGTTTTCTACACGTGTGTCTTCTGTTTGTTTAGGTTTAGTGAAATGCATTTTATTAACTAAGATTGCGTTTTCTTTACAATTGTCAATATGGATTTATAAACATGCATATTTAAAGATATTAATTATTGCATCTTTTTTAAATTAAAATATTTCTATGCAGAATCAAAATTATGATCGTTTTGTTTCCAACCAAATGTTCCGATTCCGATCATTCGTGTAACGCGTGCGTTCCGATTTATATTTATTTAAGTAATGTAGTGTGTGTTGTTATTTATAGTTTATTTTATAATAATGTAGGGTAATAGGTGTTTGTTCCGTAGTAATATTTATGAGACGGTACTTACTGTTTAGTTTATTTAATTCATTGATTGCTTCAATCAGTAGAATAAGCATTAATTATAGATACAATAGATGAATTTTTAATTAATAGGGTATACGTGAAATTTGAATTTGGTAGTGTCAAAGTTAAACCCGGGGACCCGGGTACGTCCTAAAACTGCGACCAGCCACCGAGGAATGGGCAGCAGCATTCTCAAAATTTATCGGTGACCTAACTGCGATCCCCAAGCCGCCTGCCAAGCGTGGGGATTATGGCAACCCCCCCCCCTTTCACTATGAGCGACAACAAAATTACACGGCCCCCAGTCCCCGGCAGCTCCGCTATTCCTGATCTAGGTAGCGGATCAGGTAACGGCGGAGCAGGGGGTGCTAAGAATCCCCGGCAGAGAAAGCGCTACCACCCCCGACGAACTTTGGCCCTGGCAACGCACAACATCCGCACACTGCGGACTGATGAGAAGATTGTCGAGCTGGAGGAAGAATTGAGCAAAATGCGGTGGGACATCTTGGGACTATCTGAAATCCGAAGAGAGGGTCAGGATACGATAATCCTAGATTCCGGCAACTTGCTCTTCTTCCGGGAAGGAGACCGTAAATCCCAGGGTGGTGTCGGATTTCTCGTCCGCAAGTCTCTCGTCAACAACGTGTGTGAGGTCGACAGTGTGTCGAACAGGGTAGCGTACCTTATACTCAGAATATCTAACCGGTATTCGCTGAAGGTCATACAGGTATATGCGCCGACCTCGACACATTGTGACGACGAAGTAGAGGCTCTGTATGAGGAAATTTCAAAAGCCATACACTCCTCCGAAACACACTTCACCGTTGTGATGGGGGATTTCAATGCAAAGGTGGGCACACGGAATAGCGATGAGTTGAGAATAGGGCCATTTGGATATGGGCAGCGAAACCATCGGGGCCAGCGGCTGGTCGACTTTATGGAGAGGAGAGACTCTATTTGATGAACTCCTTCTTCCAGAAGCGACCGGCCAAGAAGTGGACATGGATAAGCCCTGATGGTTCTACCAAAAATGAGATCGACTTCATCATGGCGACCGAAAGACGTATATTCAGTGATGTCTCTGTGATAGCGAAGGTGAAAACCGGTAGCGATCACCGTATTGTCAGGGGCACACTGAACATCAATGTAAAACTAGAGCGGTCACGCCTGGTGAAGTCCACGCTCCGCCCTGGACGTGCCCAGATCCAAAACCCCGAGCAGTTCCAACTCCAACTGCAAAATCGCTTCCAGTGTCTAGCTGATTGTGGAAACGTGGACGAGATAAATAATGGGTTGGTGGAAACTGTCCGAGCAGTGGGGTCAGACTTCTTCAAGACCCCCGCCGAAACAGGCCCCAAAAGCTCTCCGACGGAACCTTAAAACTTCTTAAGGATCGTAGCGAGATGAGGCTGCAGTCTTCAGACGATATGTCTGAATACGGCAAGCTCAATAGACGAATCTCGAAATACATGCGACGTGACCTGCGGGCCTATAACGCCGCAAGAGTCAGAGACTTAATTGAGCGAAACAAGGGCTCAAAAGTCTTCGCAAAGAATTCGTCTGTTGGGCAAAGCCAAATGACGAGGCTGAAGACCGAGGATGGCAGCGTCATCTCGTCGAAGTCCGAGATCCTCGGAGAGCTCGAGAGGTTTTACGGACAGTTATACACCTCAACACGGCAACCCATCGTCGGTACAGCTCGGGACCCAAGAGCTAAACTGACGCGGCACTACACTGAGGATATCCCAGACATCAGCCTGTACGAGATTAGGATGGCTCTCAAACAGCTTAAAAACAACAAGGCGCCGGGCGATGACGGAATCACGTCGGAACTTCTGCGAGCGGGTGGAAAACCGATACTTTTAGTCCTCCAGAAGCTATTCAATTCCGTCATACTCGAGGGAACCACGCCGGTAGCATGGCAACGGAGTGTGGTGGTTCTGTTCTTTAAAAAAGGCGACAACTGTCTGCTAAAGAACTACAGACCTATCTCACTTCTGAGCCATGTGTATAAGCTGTTTTCGAGGGTCATCACGAACCGTCTCGAACGCAGGCTTGATGACTTCCAGCCTCCCGAACAAGCCGGATTCCGAAAAGGTTTCAGTACCATAGACCACATTCATACGCTGCGGCAGATTATACAGAAGACCGAGGAGTATAACTTGCCACTATGCTTGGCGTTTGTGGACTATGAGAAAGCCTTCGATTCAATCGAAACCTGGGCGGTGCTGCAGTCTCTCCAGCGGTGCCACATCGACTATAGATACATCGAGGTTTTGAAGTGTTTGTATAACAACGCCACCATGCGCATCCGACTCCAGGAAGAGACTACGAGGCCAATCCAGTTGCGGAAGGGCGTGAGACAGGGAGACGTTATATCTCCGAAACTGTTCACGAACGCACTGGAGGACGTTTTTAAGCTGTTGGACTGGAGCGGACGCGGCATCAACATTAATGGCGAATACATCACTCATCTCCGTTTCGCCGATGACATAGTCGTAATGGCAGAGTCGCTGGAAGAGCTGAACACCATGCTCAGCGACCTCAATACCGTTTCCCAACAGGTGGGCCTTAAAATGAACATGGACAAGACGAAAATCATGTCAAATGTCCATGTTGCACCTATACCGGTTGTCGTTGGGAACGATATACTCGAAGTTGTAGACCACTACACATACCTGGGTCAGATCATCCAGCTAGGTAGGTCCAACTTCGAGAAAGAGGTCGCTCGAAGAATCCAACTCGGATGGGCAGCATTTGGGAAGTTGCATGAAGTCTTCTCGTCAAAAATCCCGCAGTGTCTGAAGACCAGGATGTACAACCAGTGTGTGTTGCCAGTGATGACGTACGGTACCGAGACATGGTCCCTAACTGCTGGCCTTTTAGAAAGGCTCAGAGTCGCCCAGCGCGCGATGGAGAGAGCTATGCTCGGAGTATCTTTGCGCGACAAAATCCGAAATATGGAAATTCGCCAAAGAACAAGAGTTACAGACATAGCTCTCAAAATATGCAGGCTGAAGTGGCAATGGGCAGGCCACGTCGCTCGGAGGACTGATGGCCGCTGGGCCAGGAAGGTGACTGAGTGGCGACCGCGGACCGGAAGACGCAGCGTGGGCAGACCTCCCACTAGGTGGACCGACGACATCGTCAGAGTGGCGGGGAGCCAGTGGATGCAGGTGGCGGCTTGTCGTTCTACGTGGAGGACCAAGGGGGAGGCCTTTGTTCAGCAGTGGACGTCTCTCGGCTGATGATGATGATGATGATGAAAGTTAAAGCATTTAGTTCAATTATTCCTTAATTAGGGATTTTTTAAAACGATAAATTGTATTGTCTGTCAGTGAATCTAAGTGGTCGTTTCGAAGTGTAGTTATGTTACGTCCATTGGAGAAGAATGAGGAAGAAATCCCATCGCTACTCTTTAAAAAGAAATGTTTTTTTTTACAATCTTTTGCTACCTTCCTAACCTATAAGTGTGGAAGATCCACGCTTCGGCACGAATAGGTCGGGTCGACTGAAATGATACCGAAGCCTCACAGAAAACCGTGACATGAGACAACGCTTGTGTTGTGTGAGTGAGGTTACTAGAGGCCCAATTACCTCCCTTCATAATCTTCCCAACCCCTGATTCCCCAACAACCCTTAAATTCCTAACCCCTAAGGCCGGCAACGCATTTTAACTTCTCTGGTGTTACAGGTGCCCATGGGCGGCGATTGCTTACCATCAGGTGATCCGTCTACTCGTTTACCGACTTATGTCACAAAAAAAAACCTATAAATGATTTGACTTTGACTTTGATCACTTTCTGCTGCACTTTCGGAAAAATCTATAATAACTAACCTAACTAACCCTTCCTATTCTTAGCATAACTGATATCAATAAAATAAGTAATTAAGATATGGATTACATGCGGAAAACGCAAATGATACTCATCTTCAAGACTCGGTTAATTGGTACAGTTCCTACGCATTACATGACTTGACATTTCAGTAAAACAAGTAGATGATACATGATTGTATCCCTATGTCTAATTATCGTGCATTTATATGGCTACTAGCGACCCGCCCCAGCTTCGCGTGGGTGCTATGGTGATATATTATACATATTATGTATAAACCTTCCTCTAGAATCACTGTCTATTAAAAAAAACCGCATCAAAATCCGTTGCGTAGTTTTAAATATTTAAGTATACAAAGGGACATAGGGACAGAGAAAACGACTTTGTTTTTACCCGACTGCGCCAGAAGGAGGGTTATGTTTTTCGAGTGTATGTATGTATGTATGTACGTATGTATGTATGTATGTATGTATGTATAATTGTTTGGCACGCTCTGCAGCCTAAACGGCTTGATGGATTTTGGCTTGAGAGGTGTCGTTGGATTCGTATTTACTGTGAGAGTGACACTGGATATATCAAAATAATAAAAAAACAAAATGGCGGATTTTTGGCGCCAAATTCGAATATTTCTCACTCTCTAGCCTAAACGGCTAGATGGATTTTGACTTGAGAGGTGTCGTTAGATTCATATTTACTGTGAGAGTGACACTGGATATATCAAAATAATAAAAAAACAAAATGGCGGATTTTTGGCGCCAAATTCGAATATTTCTCACTCTCTAGCTTGAACGGCTTGATGGATTTTGATTTGAGAGGTGTCGTTTGATTCGTATTTACTGTGAGAGTGACACTAAATATATCATAATACAAAAATAATAAAACTAAAAAAAATAAAATAAAAAAAGGTAATTTAAAAAACTAAAAAACCCGACTGCGTTTCTTTATATTATTAAAATGAAAAAACCCTAAAACAAGAAAGTCATCGTAAAATTTAAGCAGTCGGGACCCATTCTAGAAAGCCAGCCGTATGTCACAAAGTCTTCATATTTAGAATGGGTCCCGACTGCTTAAATTTGGGTGCTTCAATTTTACGATGACTTTCTTGTTTTAGGGTTTTTTCATTTTAATAATATAAAGAAACGCAGTCGGGTTTTTTAGTTTTTTAAATTACCTTTTTTTATATACTATGTAGTGATATGCTATAAATGTTCGTGCTGACATTTGCTATCATCTTCAGGATATCCAATTTGTTCTGTTTTGTTTTTTTATATCTTTATAAATATAGAAAATCAGTTTCAGTTCGTCAGTCTTGGTTAAAGTTGGTTAATTTTGGTCTTGAATGATTCGTGGAAGTCTAGGGAAGGTTTAAAAGGTGGTTTAGCAGGCGGAACGCGCCTCATTTTATTCTCATCGAGTTTTTTCCGGGTCAGCTTGTTATAGATACATAATATTTATTTAGATAAAACATTCGTAGGTATACTATTTGGTTTGCCTATTGCCAAGCCGTCTCAATTGGCTAAACATTTTTTTTTTAATTTTTAGAAAATTCTAGTATCGTAAACGAGTCTGAAAGTGGGCCCTGGTGTATGTTGATACGCATATACCAATAGCTAATTGAGTATTTAATGTTTACAACAACTGAGTAGATACGTACTTTATCCTTAGTTTCATATAAGGAAATTAGTCATAAAGGAATAGGAAAACAGCTAATTGTACCTATTATTGTAATGAATTTAGACATCAAAATGAAAAAACCCATGATCTTCCTGCGTAAACATAGAGCCTTATACGTAATACTCACGTTACTACCTATTTAGTTATCTGTGGTAAGTTTAAATACGTCTTACTTGTCCGGGAAACCGATGAGAAATTGGTATAACCAGGAAGTATTTTTTAACGATTATACCGTTTCGTGCTTAGGTAATAGAGGTTAGAATCCATTGAATTATGATTTTAAATGAATGCTTTTAAAACGTTTGGAGTCACAGGAGGTTCTTATACCTAAGTGTTGCAAAATAATTTATTCTTAGTTGTCCTTATAGTAATCGATTTATTTACGTCAGTTTAACCTTATTGCGAATTTTCCCGATCTGTTGCTAGCTCAAATTGCTCCAAGTGACAGGTAAATAAAATAACAGTGAGTCAGGAATAACGTCAGCCTATAATGATTTTTTCTCCATCAGAAGTTAGAACTTTTTCCTGTGTGTGCCGTGAGTCGTGCGTGCATTTTTACAAAAATTAAAATCGTACATTTTGGTCAGGACATAATAATAATATTTTTATCCACATTAGGATTTTCGTCTGCATTGTGAGTGCATTTATAAAAATAATAAAAAAAAAACAAAGAAACAAACGATCAGACAAAATGATGAAATGAAGTTTTCGTGAGTTTCTAAATTCAAAATATTTAGCTTAGAACTTATTTTATCTGTTGTTTGGTACTTTGGTCCAAATAATTTGTAGGCAGACAGTCGGTAGTTGTATTAATTTTATTTTAGTATTTTGTATAACATTTTTTTTAGTTACTTAGAAATAAAATCATATTTATATCTGCCATACAGGTAAGGCAATTTTTTTTTTATTTTGGTCATATAGAAATAAAATTATATATATTTGCCATTCGGGTAAGAAAAAAAAAACAAACTTGTTTTAGTTACATAGAAATAATGAATTCGAAATAAGAATTAAGATAAGTTTCGAAACACTGCACATAATAAAATAACATATCTACCTTGGCTACTTTAACCTACGACCGTTGCAAAACATGCGGAAGAAAAAAAAATATCGTTCACATCTAATGTCAAAATGTCATTGACCGCTCCAATTACTTTGCAACAGAAACTACTAGAACAAATTTTTTCTTTGTTTTTTTTTCGCACAATATATTTGAGAATACATACTTTCGATTTTTTTTATTATAAGTAAAATACAGTTAAAATTTAAATGTAGAACGGAATTCGCAAGGTCATTGAACTTTGTTATACAAGAGATCAATTAGATTGAATGAATCATACGTCATGAACAACTTGTTCTACAATAGCTTTGGTATTAGAAAAATGGACCTTATTGCTAACGGTATAAAGATAATATTTGTTTAAGGGAGGTAAAAAGTAGAAACCTCTTCTTTTTTCGAAGTCGGTTTAAAAATAAGTCTTCATAAAGTGCTTGTAAGATTTATTCTTATGAGGTTGAACGGTCGTGGAGTCAGAGTTAGGGCTTCAATTCCGATTCCCAGGTCGGACAATTTTTTTCATATTTTCAGATATAATATGTTTCGTATGAAAAGATGATAAAAATGTAAGTCTGATTGGATAATAATATTGCGGTATTTTATTGCAGTTAAACATTATATAATCAATCGGTGATATAATTAAAATATTGCACAAATTAGTTAGTTATTGTTGTAGAATCTAAGTAGGATGTAGGTACATTATAATGTGCAAGTGCACCTCTGCCTACCCCTTCGGGGATAAAAGGCGTGACGGTACACAATCTAAGGCAGTTGTCCCACCGGCAACGATGAACGAGTAACGAGTAGAGCTAGAACTAGAAACGAGTGAAAACAAAAACAAACAAGTGAAGCGAGCACTCGCCGGCAGTGTGAACAGTCAGCGATCAACTATTTGTATATGCATCTCTTTTTTTTACGCGGAAAGTATATCTATTGTACGTTTCTTGAGCGAGAAAATAGCCAATAGTTAGTCGTTCACTCGCCGTTGGTGGGACAACTGCCTAAGTAGGCACCAGTTTGCGAAGCGATTGATATGATTTACATTAGAAACGAATTATATAAAATTGATTACATCACAATATCTAAATAACAAAACAAATGAATAAATTAAAATATGTTCGAGAAGTGAAGGTATATTCACACGAAAGCACGCGTCACAACGATTCACAACAAAAACATGAAGTCGAGAAATATTTCATACTGTAGGTACACTGACCACAGATTGTCGTTGTGATAATGTGAGAATTGCAATGCCTAGCTATAATAACAGTTAAACTATTCGAAAATTAGAAGTTCATTGTCAATATCATCTGCTGAAATCTTACGATTGAAAGGCCAATTGTCACTTGGAATTGCAGATCACAGTTAGGTCTCCGTACGAAAGTTTAGAGCATGATGCATTTCTGCTGACCGTTCTACGATGGTTAGTTGCAGTTTTTGGATATACCAGGTGTGGGTACCACAGATCAGATAATGAGACAACTTCCTAGCTGGGTACAACACAAGTGCCTTTTTTTGAGTGGGGAAAATCATCTAATTTTTCCCGCGTTAGATGAGGTGAGAGGGATTGTTAGACTCTTACTGACTAAAAAGCACCCCGTTTCTTCTCTTGCTTTGAGTCCGAAGCCCGGTCACCTGTTATGTTGTCTGCAACTCCGGAACCTGCATGAAGTTGAGTCGCGATGTCGTGTGTTGTCATTGGGTTGTGTTGTGGAAAGAGCCTTATATCATATTAGAGTTATTATTTTGTTGTTGCTACCTCATAAATAAACATATCAGAGAGATGGAAGAAATGAATCGAAATAATATTCGAAGTGAGCTCGAATGGACAATTATAGAATAGCTTTTTTTAAGGTGGGAAAATGGTCCAGTGACTTCGAACTCCTTGGGCGAGGCGAGAGGGAGTGTTAGACTTTTACTGACTAAAAACCACCGCGTTCATACTCCTGCTTTTCGAGCCAGAGCCCCGTTAAACCCGCTAGGGAGTCTGCAGCTCCGCATCAGGCTACAGAATAGTCTAGCTGTATACAGCTTCGCTGTTTTCAACGCCACTTTTAAACTTCCTATAACATACCTATTCTTTTCCTATTTTTTCCTTTTACCTTAAAGTGTAGTTAGTTATTATGCCCTCTATATAGCACATGACGTTTAATAGCTTATCTAGCAATAATATTTATAATTAGCTACACGACCTACTTATATGTTTACGTGTCAAGAAGAAATTGATAGTAGGAAAGGAACATGGGTAAATGTAGATCTAACTTTGCAAACAGTGATGATTCATCACAAATTATAAGCAAATTATGACAATATATTGATAATAATAATAATAAAATTTATTTATTTTCCACCATATTAATACAGACATTGGTCTTAAAACTAAGCTTATATAATAATTAATAATATAATAAATTTTGTAGCAAGTTACACGACCAGGTTTGACAGTTGAAAAGACAAGTGGTGGGATTCAGGAACCCAAACTAGGAAAACCTGTACTATGGGCTCCTGGCCTTTCCCTCGGACGGACGTATATGGACTATTATTTTACAAATTATATAAATTTATATGAAAATAACTTCAATAAACAAAACTAAAACTTCTTCTAAACAAAAAGATAAAAAATATTAGTAATAAAATTTAAAAAGTACCAATCTGAGTGTGTGTGTGTGTGTGTGTGTGTGTGTGTGTGTGTGTGTGTGTGTGTGTGTGCGTGTGTGTGTGCGTGTGCGTGTGTGTATGTGAGTGAACGTGTGTGCGACTGCTTGTGTGTGTTTGTAAGCTTGTGTGTGTGGTGAGTGCGTGTGTATGTGGTGAGAAGTAATACATGTATATTTGTGTGTGAAGTGATGTACGCATGCATGTATACCATGTTGTGAGAATGTGTGATTGACATGCGCTAGCATAAAGTAGTGAGTAGTTGTTCTGTCTGTTCGTAATCTAGTTCTAAAAGCCATTGAGTAACTTTTTTTTTACATTCTAATTTGGACAGTTTAACGATTTCAAGTTTTTTGTTTACTTTATTGTATAAATTATTGCTTCTATAGTTGAGGAATTTCTGGGCAAAGGATGTGTGGACTGGAACTGGATTACAAACATCAAAGTATCTTCTTTTGTTTTGTTTGTTTTGGATTGAAGGGAGATCAATAGATGCGTGCTTTTTGAGGATGATGTCAAGTATATAGAGTTGTCTAACTGTAAGGACGTTGCTGTCTTTATATAATGAAGTAGTTGGGTACAGTCTGGGTTTGGATAGTGCTACTTTTAGAATTAATCGTTGACCTCTTTCGACTGTAAGGAAGTGAGATTTATGGGAGCCACCCCAAATAGAAATGCCATAACAGAGAATAGATTGACAGAGTGATTTATACACAGTTTTTATTATTTTCCAGCATGTAACATGTCTAAGGTTTTTAAAAATATGAATAAGTTTTCTAGTCTTTTGCGTTAAGTTAAAAATGTGTTTTTTGAAAGTTAAATTTTGATCGATTGTTATGCCTAAGTATTTTATTGTGTCGGTTTTGGATATATATGGACAAGTGGAACAATTAAAAACAGGGGAATGACAAGAATGAGCGTAAATATTAAAGTTATTAGGGATGGTTGAGAAATTGTGTATTGAGTAAGTGATGTACTTAGTTTTGGCTGCATTTAATGTTAACTTATTGATAGCGAGCCAGTGAGTAACTATATTAAAGCCATTTTGAGCAGAGCAAAATGTCTCGTCCCAAGTGTCTCCGAAAAAGGTTAGTGTGGTGTCATCTGCATATGATAGTATTTGACAGTTGTTAATATTTAGATTACATAAGTCATTAATATAACAAAGAAATAGAGTTGGGCCTAAAATACTGCCTTGAGGCACACCCATGTTAATGTCATTTTCTGTACTTAACGTATTTCCAATTCGAACTATTTGGGTGCGATCTTCTAAATAATTTTGAAAAAGAGCTAGTTGATTATTCCTAATACCCAGTTTTTCTATTTTATCTACCAAGAGTCGTGGACAAACTGTATCAAAAGCCTTTTGCAGATCTAAAAATATAGTCAAACATTTTTTCTTATTATCCAATTTGTCAACAATGAATTCGCTGAAACTATGTAAACAATCAGTGGTTGAGATACCTCTCCTAAAGCCATATTGGTTTTTGGAAAGGATATTTTTGTCTTCTAAAAATTTTATGAGGTTAAGTTGATAAAGGGAACATAATGAGAAGATAGATTAGAATTCCCTTTAGTTTATTACATGACAAAGTTTTGAAACTTTTGTCTCAGGTAGTTTCCAGTCGTGGTAATACCGTTGTGGCCCGGTGGTGTGGTTCGAAATCTACCAACCGCAAAGTACCAATGTCACTTTTTCCGAGTTATATGTAGGTACCTTCTAAGATTATTTAGACACCACTGACAATCGGTGAAGGAAAACATCGCGAGGAAAGCTGGGCTTATAATTACTGATTATAAGTTTTAAATTGAAATCGTCAACCTATATTGAGCGAGCGATTAATGTTCAAACCCTCTCCGTGCGAGAAGAGGCCTTTTGGTCAGCAAGTGGCTGCTTATAGGCTGTTGTTGTGTGTGTGATGTGCTTTCCAGTCCAGTGATTATGGGGTGGACTCAATCGTATGCGAACAGTCAGCAGAGTTTTACAAATGGAAGTCTTGTAAAAACTTCTGGCTTGTCTTTCCAGTGACGTGTAAATAAGTTCTAGATAATACCTTGAACCATATTAGAACATTATTGGTGCTACATACTTCGATACGTAATCGATTGTAACCTAGAAGTTACTGCGGTGTGACCTAGACCAAGAACGCTAGTAAGGACCATGACTCGACGACCTAGTTTAGGAAATGAAACATACGGCAAACTGGTAAGTGGAAAACATAACATAATAATACATACAATAGACAATACTGTATGTATTAAAAGAAAAAATGAGAAACCATGTTTTAAAGTGTGGGAGAGTCATGCTTCGGCAGGAATGGGCCGGCTCGACTGGAGTGATGCCACGGCCTCACAGAAGTCTGATGTGAAACAACGCTTGCGTTGTGTGAGTAGGGTTACCGAAGGCCCAATTACGCCCTTCCCAATCTTAGTAATCCCCGATTCCGCAACAACCCTTGAATTCCTATAACCCCCAAAAGGCCGGCAACACACTTGTAACGCATCTGATGTTTCGGGTGTCCGTGGTGTCTGATCGATTACCGGCTTATACCAAAAAATGCCAAGCTACTAAGTGGCGATCAACTTTTTGAAAGGAAACTTATAATTACCTAGCTAAACGAGTCAAGTCGTGTTTAAGAATTGAGTTCATAATAAAATGATGAGTAAGTACCTAATGGTACCTATTGCTATCTACTAAAAAAAATAACACAAAGTTAAAGTGGTGCCTTTTACTACTTAAACCAAATATTAAAGTGTCTACTGACTGAACTATCTAATTTACGAGTAACTTTCACTGTAAGCTGGTCACTGAGACGAGACATGCAAACACTTTATAAAGCCGTGTTTGTTTATTTTACCTATTCCTATCAATGATCTTATTTATTCATACAGTAGCAATATAACTAACAGGTTATTTTGAGGAAGGAAAATCATCAATTTTCTTTAGACTGCCTCGTTGGTCGAGTGGTCGCAAGTACGACTGCCGGACAAGTGGTCTCGGGTTCGATTCCCGGGTCGGGCAAAATATTACTGGGATTTGTTTTCGGCTTTTCGAATTTCTCAGTAGTAGCACGGAGTCAGGCTCACCCCCTATTACGTGGGAATTTAAATACAAATGGTGAAAAATAGGTGTACATTGTATAGCGGCATTGCGTGCTGTAATGTGCACCTATGCCTACCCCTTCGGTGATAAAAGGCGTGACGTTGCGACCTCTCCCGCTTTGGCTGAAGCGAGAGAGAAATTCTTACTGACTAAAAACCACCCCGTTCCTACTCCTGCTAACTGTAAAAGTAAGTGCTTAATAACGAGTAGACAGTGGTTATAAATTATTCCATACGCATACGTCACACGAACGGCCCATAAGTGGTTACTGGAGATAAGGCCTTTGGTCAGCAGTCTGACCTGAAAGACCTCTTCTCGCACGGAGAAGGTTGGAACAATAATCACCAAGCTTGCTCAATGTGGGTTGACTTCAATTTAAATCTTATAATCAGTAATTATAAACCCATGTTTTCTTACGATGCGAGCGAGCCAGGGTAGCTCGTCGCTCGACCAGAACCGGACCCGTGCGGACTACCTAGCGGGTTTACCGGGGCACCGGATCGACAAGCAGGAATAGGAACGGGGTGGTTTTTAGTCAGTAAGAGTCTGACACTCCCTCTCGCCTCGCCCAAGGCGGGAGAAGACATCGGATGACTTTCCCTCCTCAAAAAAAGTTTTCTTACGATGTTTTCCTTCACTTTTAGTCAGTGGTGTCTAAATAATGGCTATTATTATTATCAGAAGTGAAAATATTGTGTAATATGGCTCTGACTCAACTCAAGATTTAGATCTCTAAACGAGATTTAATTATTTATTTATTTATTGATAATTTAGAGACAGATTTATAGGCATATTTTTTTAAGAATATGTTTTTTGTTACTATGTTTGTTTGTCGATAAAAAAGTGTTTAATATGTATGTTCTATGTAGCCTGGTTGTTTCATCGCAAATGTAGAGAATTTAATGTATATTTCTACATAAAAAAGCAGGTAAGTATTGTAAGTTCCCTCGATATTAATCCTATTATTGCTATTAAATATTTTTAAGAGGTACACTTATTAATGAATTAATGTGTTAAGTTTTATTATTCTAAAAAAGACTTACCTGAGGAATAACTGGGCTTGTACGCTTGTGCTCTTCCCGCCTACGTCCAATATGCATCCCGCCAACTTCAACAAGCCCCGGCAAGAGTGGACGAACACCATTAAAACTGTGGAACGTATTCACCAACATCATGCTCACATTTCTAGCCAAGACATCCAAGTCTGGTATCTTAATCCAGAACCTTCTCTCTATTATCGCTCTCTCCTTCACTTGTATAGCATATCGGAACCACAGCTTGAAATACAAATTCAATGCAGTATTCTCCAATCTATCCAGGAATGTCGTTATCGTACTAGTTCTCGATGTTATTGTCGGCACATAGGACGGGTTATCAGGCAACCCGATACGGCTATACGACCATTGCAACAAAGGGCCAGACACCAGACCAATGACAGGGGCTTTCACATCATACACATGTAAAAGTCCCAAAGCACAGTCGCTGTTAAAATTCTCCACTAATACAACATCGTAGTTTTTCCGCAATGCTTCTGCCAGAGGCGGTAAGTTCACAAGTCCAGAACAAACCTTCAAAGCAAGGTCACTTAGTGGCTGGAAGGCAAACACCTGCGTCATAAAGTTCTGCAAACCCAAACTGCTGATTATTCTATTCGGTTTATCAAACACTTGCAAGTTTATCCTTTCTTTCCTCACTTCAGCTATTTCTTGGAGACTGATATCTGTGTAGTTTCCGAGTGGTTCCGATTGGGGGAAGAATGAAGCAACAGTCACATGGTGTCCTCTCGTCGCTAACTCCTTCATTAGTGGTTCGAAGACTAGGAAGTGACTTTTGCCGACGTGCGGTAGAATTGCCAAAATATTCGCTGCTTGAACATCTTGTGTCTGGAGAATCGTGAATAATATTGCGAGGTTTGCGAATAGATACATGGCGCGGGACCTCTGATTGACACCGGCTTTCGAAGGGTACTGCGAGTCTCCGGCCGATATCGAAGCTTATTCATGCACGGCTATTTAACTGGTTTTTTGTCTTGGTCGAAATCTTCCGATGCGATAGATGGTTTTTCTATTAGGTATACTCGTATATCTCTATTGTTATTGATTGTTAATCACTCACGTACGAATACGTGGGTGAGATTTGAAATTATGACTAAGGTATAGGCACCTATTTCGATGTCGAATCAGACACTAACTTTAAACTGGGAAGTTACATAATTTGAAGCGAGTTCAAAAACCACGTGATATGATCGTTGCCTACCACAATCAAACTAAACTAATATAAAAAAACGAAACAAAAATGCTTAACTCACTTTTGTGTTTATTCTTTTTATATGAATCGTCATGAATAAATCTCGTTATGAATGAAATGAAGTTAGGTAGTACATTGAAACAAGCCGTCCTTTTAGCCAGTAAAATATAAACTTACTGTCTATCAGCTGGTCAGTAGTACCACAGAATAATAAGTACAAGAAGTACCCTTAATACGAGTTTGCTTTACGTTCGAACGAAAACGAAACGAGAGCGCATACGGCACTGTCATTGGCCGGCGCGCATGAACCACCCAATCAGAGCGAACGCTGAATGCGCTATCGTATTAAACGTAAAGTACACTCGTACGAAGGTACAGGTACACAATGTACCTACAACTACTAGGTAACAGTTTCTTATGACTATCGACTAACTGCGAAAGTTGTAGCGAAAGATTTGATACGATCACCGCGCTTTAATACAAAATATCTAAGCACGATGTAACAGCGCGGAAGATAATTACCTACACTCTTTTTAGTTCACTGGTTCGACTTTAATCATTTGTATTAAGTGCATATTTTATTGTAACATCATGAAAGGATAGTAGACATGACCGTCATTTCGTTTTCTTTCTTTTTAATTTTATGTTTTCTAAGACTTTTAAGGTAAGCGTCCACAGGCCCGCGTCGTACGCATCGCACGCATCGTACGCATTCCGTATGATATCATCAGTACCTACGCATCGCATGCAGGCATTGCCGATGATGCGGTCCGTACGATGCGGATCAGTGGACGCAGTTGTAAGAGTTTCTATACCAGACAAACTAAAATCCGTTGCTTACGAAGCGGACCTGTGGACCTTTATACCGCCCAGGGTCCCTATGTCAGTCCCATCGTAGCCTAATAAGTGTATAAATCTACCAGATATTAATGAATTAAAGCCATAAAATTAAACAACATTCTAGTACTATCAGTAATGGCCGTCATATGAAGAACATTAAAATAAAAAGGTGCTAATAAACATGCACTTATATTTTCAATCTAGTCACCTATTTACCTATTGTAATAGAGAAGTTATTAGGTACCTAGGTATATCATACTTATTGTCTATCAGTCCACTTACTATATGCATGTTATTCCGTTGGCTAGATGCGTCCGATCCTGCACATGCTATCAAAGTACATTGACCTCGTTATGAATACCTAATGTAAAAGTGATAAATCACACAACATAATTATTCATTACTTAGTTCATAAAGAATGAGGTTTTATTGTACCTATTTATTAACATATTGTTTTGTCTTAGGTAGCTGATAGGTTACATGGTTTGCGTAGCGTGTAGCGTCTACCGTGTAACGTGTTGCAAGTGTAGTGTACTTAGTACAATAATTTGTTAATCACACTAATATTGTAAACGTGAAAGTTTGTTTGTTTCAATGTTTGCCCGTCAAACACGCTGAAACTACTGTACAGATCTCTACCTATTTACTACATATCTCCAATTGAGTTCTCAAGTGACCACGTTAGTGACGAAACTGTTACCTATGTTATCTACCTCTTTACAAATGAAGTTTTGTCGAATATAAACTGTTATCTTAACTGGTAAATAGGACATCAATCAATTATATACTTATAACTAGATATGAATTTTCCGATAGAAAATGTACCTACCTATACCTAATTTAATCTTGGAGTGCCTACTTGTCTAAATGTACTATGTTTGCATAAGTAAACATAAGTATTACACATATATGTGCATAAATTCGTAGGTAGTTCTTTTCATTTTGACGTCTTACGAGTTTTTGCTATGACTAAGTTCACAGGAGCTGTCCAGGTTTTGTTAATAAAAATATCTATAGGGCAAGACGACTCAGGTAACCAGGTATTATTAATAAGACGATATTGATGATAATATCTCATCAAATGTGTATGTAGGGTAATTATTTTCTCTCTCCGGACGTTACACAAGTTACATGGCGTAAGAGTAGGTAGGTGTTCGGCCCAACGAGTAATCTAAGTACCACGACCATGAAGAAGAAAGTACAAAGAGATGTCATAGGTAAGTGAATGTGCCACAATAAACGGCCTTGATTAATGATATAAGTACACTTTTTGTGTAGATAACGTACGTTATAAGGGTTTAGAAAGTTGCACTTTAAAATGTGGACAATTTGCAACTTTTTTGTAGTATTGGACCGTTAGATAGAAAATAGAGAGAGATCACATCAGGCGTGGCGTTTATAAAACATCACGCGCTCCCCATAAAGTAACACGCATTATGTTAAAAGGAAAGTTATGAAATCTCCTCCATAATTAGGAAAGCAAAGAAATAAAACCTCAATTTACATTAGTTTTACTTTAATTATCAAAATACTGCGAAGTCTCAACTATACAACATTCCTTGTTCATCGGACACACGATATAGCCGCGGGCTAACAATAAATTAATTATGACTTATTGGAACGAAACACCAGGAGCGACGCTTCATGCCGCTATCAGCACAACGATCATTCTGAAACAAGAGATAAATTAAGTTAAGGAGTTAATCGAAATTGGACTTTATCTGTGCTATTTATAATTGATTATTTATTTACAATGAATAAGCAATTTGAATGCGTACTTTTCAGGCATCGGGTCATTCGTTATTTAGAAGTTTTGAATTATTTGAATAACATGTCATTGCATTTAGGCAATTTGGGAGGCCATGTAGATTGTTTGGAACGTAAATATTTTTTTTAAAACGTTGCCCCAAACTTAGATTTTCTCCTGTGTCATAGGTGTATTTACAAACATACAAGTTCACAAACACAGAACACCCAGACCCGACTAAAAAATTTGTGGCCGACACAAATAGTGTAGGTAATCCGTGCGGGAATCGAACCCGTTATACGTTTCGCGGCAGCCGGTCGCCCAGCCACCGCACCAACCGTGCAGAAATTTTAACCTTACGGCCGCCTACGTCAGGCAAGAGCCATAAGTTTGTCAAAGAAACCGCTCTCTGTCCGCATTGACATTGATATCCGAGTTTGTTTTTTACTTTTTTTGCTGCAGTTTTTGTTAAACTTTTTCCATATAGGAAGAGTAGTGCGCGACGAATTAAACGATCGCAAAATTGCCATTGCCTTCGTTTCTTGTATCATTATAATATTGGAACGTATCTATCCTGCTGTGCTATCATTTACTATTTTATGAATTTCGTATACAGTAGAAGCTCTTTATTCGCGGGGTATGCGTTCCGTAAATATGCCGCGAATACAGAAATCGTGAATATGGAATGGTAATTTGTATGGGGTTATAGGGGATACGTTCCTAGATGACGAAATCAGAAAGCAAATAGTAGATAAAAAAAAGTTTAATTGAACTTTCTGATTATACAGATTGCCTGATGATAATATTATTATCATCAGGTTTAGGTCACACTAGGTTTAGGCAGAAGTCACAATCTAGACGTAGTTGTAATAAGGTCTATATTATTTTTTTATCCTTCTACTGACGCGTTGACAAAGGATAGCGAATGTATTTTATTAGGTTATGCACCGATATTTCGATTCGATCCGCGAATAGAGAATCTTGCAAGACAATAGAGTCATCCTCTTGCATACTTAACAGTAATATTATCAATCTGGTGCACCAAAACATCCAAGGTTTCATGAGTAAAGAATTAGAAATAGAATTATTTTTAAACTGTAATAATGTTGATATTTTGTGCATTACTGAGCATTGGCTGAAATCCCATCAGCTAATGTTCAACTTTGGTAATCATCAGATTGGTAGCTCGTTCAGCAGAGAAAACGCTATACATGGTGGTTCACTAATTTTAATAAACAACAATCTTAAATTCAAAGAACGCAAGGATATAGTTAGTTACTCTGTTGAACGTACTGTTGAAATAGCCTGTGTGGAATTAGAGCGGTTTATTGTTTTAAGTGTGTATAGACCACCTACTGGCTTGTATGACTGTTTTGAAACAGTATTAGATGAAGTGTTAAATAAACTCAGTAGTTCAAATAAATTCATTATTACTTGTGGCGATTTTAATATAAATTTGTTAGAAAATTCTAGCTTAAGTACTAGAATTGTAAGTTTATTTGCTTCGTTTAACCTAACGAACCTGTTTCTGGAGCCCACTAGGATAACTCCTACTAGTGCTACTTGTCTAGATAATATTTATACTGATATTGTACCGACTAATAAACAAATTATATCATTGCTTGATTCAGATCATTGTGGACAATTAATTTCAATAGAAAATAAAGTAAATAAAGTGTCGAAACCACATATTATTGTTAATCCAAAGACTGAAAGACGCATTGAAACATTCAAATCTAAACTCTCTGACAAATTACCTTTATTATTAAGGAATAAAAATACAAATAACTTGTGTGATGATTTTTTAAATATTTACCATACCGAGTTTAAATCTACCTTCACACCTAAAACCATACCAGCTCATGGCAATGCGCCTTTCAATCAATGGGCAACTACTGGCATCTATAAAAGTAGGAAACGCCTATATGAGCTTTATAACGAGAGGATATTTATAAACACTATTGAATTTAATGAATATGTAAAGAAGTATTCTAAATTGTTTAAAAAAGTCTGCTCTATTGCTAAATCACTATATTTGAGCTCTAAAATAAAAAACAGTTCCAATGTAATTAAAGCGACCTGGAGTATTATTAATGGTGAAGCAGGAAGATCTAAAAGGAGAAGTAGTGAATATAATCTGGTAATTGATAATAATGTAATTAAATCAGATGCTGAAGTTGCAGCCGCATTTGAAAACTTCTTTTCGGACATTCCTGTTTCCACTACCAGGTCCTTGAATTCATCACCCACTGTCGCAGAATCTTTACTAAAAGAAAATGTTGTAGCTTGCCATTCAAGTTTCAATTTTGAACACATAGATTATACAGATATAATTAAAACGTTCCATACTTTGAATAAGAAAAAGACTGCTGACCTTTGGGGTAATTCTGTGTACATTACCAGTTCTGTAATAACTATTGTGGCACCTGTATTAGCTTTAATTTTTAATAACTGTATTGATCGTGGTGTGTTTCCTGATCTCATGAAGAATAGTAAAATAACTCCGTTATTTAAATCGGGTAGTACTTCCGACCCCACTAACTTTAGACCTATTTCAGTACTACCTACATTCAGTAAAATTTTTGAAAAAATTATTCTAAATCAGATGCAAAGATTTTTTAATAGAAATAAATTATTGCATGGTAACCAGTTTGGATTTACAAGGGGTCGTTCAACAACTGATGCCGGTGTTGAACTTCTTAATCACATATATGACGCGTGGGAGGACTCAGGGGACGCATTGGGTGTTTTTTGTGACTTATCCAAGGCGTTCGATTGTGTCCTTCATGAAACACTGATCAGGAAGCTATCCCATTATGGAATGCGGGGCAGCTCTCTGGACCTACTTATCTCTTACTTGAGTAATAGAATTCAGAGAGTTGAGATTAACGGGAAAATTTCTGCCGGGTCTGTTGTTAGGATGGGTGTTCCGCAGGGGTCAATTCTCGGTCCGTTTTTGTTTCTTATTTATATTAATGACTTACCTTACCTTGTAAAGGATAACCATGGGATAGTACTGTTTGCTGATGATACCTCTTTATTATTTAAACTCAAACGTGGACAATTAGTCAGTGATCATGTAAATAGTGCTCTCTCAAAAATAGTACGCTGGTTTAGTGCCAATAACTTGCTACTTAATGAATCAAAAACTAAATGCATTAAATTCACAACACCAAATGTTAGGCATGTCAAAACCAGCGTGCTAATCAAGGGCGGGGAGTTGGACCCTGTAGATTCAGCTATCTTTTTAGGTATAACCCTAGACGCTAAGCTACAGTGGGCCCCACATATAGATAAGTTGTCGAAAAGGCTCAGCTCAGCAGCATATGCCGTTAAAAAAATTAGAAATTTAACTGATGTAAATACAGCGCGTCTAGTATACTTTAGTTATTTCCATAGTATCATGTCATATGGTATTCTCCTGTGGGGGAATGCTGCTGACATTCAGTCTGTCTTTGTGCTGCAGAAGCGAGCCATTCGATCAATTTATAATCTTAGTCCGAGGCATTCTCTCAGGGAACTATTTAAAGAAATTAATATAATGACTGTTGCCTCTCAATATATCTATGAAAATATAGTGTATGCTCATAAAAACATAAAATTATTTAAAAAGTACAGTGATATACACAATATTAACACTAGAAATAAAAATAAATATGTTGTTCCTACTACTAGACTTAAGAAAATAAGCGGTTCGTTTAGATGTCAATGTATACGCTTTTACAATAAAATTCCCAGCCATATTCAAAGTTTAAACCTAAGTAAATTTAAAAATGTTATTAAAGAAAAACTATGTAGTAAAGCTTTTTATAAAATAAAAGACTACTTGGAGGATAGTCAGGCTTGGGAATGAACTGCTATAATGTCCACACAGGTCTTGCTGACATGTTTGTAACATATAGTTACATTTTTTATACAATTTGACATGAACATAATTTGACATTGTTTTATTTTTATTTTTTTTTCCTTTTATATTTTTATAATTCCTTTTAAAATTGTTAGTTTGAGGACCGTGTGAGACTTTTGCTAGTCATTTTATTTTTAGTAAATTATATTCTGACAGTTTGAGCATTTGTGTGGCCTACCCAAATGTTCTTTTGGTTGGTGTTGTTCGTCGGATCATTCAGCAACAGCTGTCAGCTGAGCTGATTGTAAACTGACACATGCGTGCTGCCATTTGAACAGGTCCGCTCAAACTGCTGTGGTTCTTTCCTCAAAAGACCACTACAGAATCATCTTGCACGGTTCTCCGACATCTTTAATTGATTTTGTCTGGACTTTAAAAGAGACTACGACCTCTGAGTTTGTTTCGGCATTTCTTCTCAGAGTAGTCGGATAGGAAATGCCGGCCTCATCTAGTTATTTAAGAGATTGACGTGTAAAAGTGTTATTTTATAACCTATTTGCAAAATAAATATCATTTATCATTTATCATTTATTTATCAATAAAGAAATTTTAGACCGCGAATATAGGAATTGGATCGCATTTTTTCAATCCGCGAATAGTGAAAACGCGAATGAAGGAAGCGCGAATAAGGAGCTTCTACTGTATACGTTTTTATGTTCGAACTAGCATAACTGGCGAACTCCGATTCGCCACTAATGATTCTTCCCGTTTTCCTGCTTTTATCTTGAATTTTTCCTAAAATTTTTTTTCACAAACCTCACGGAGCCCGAGACCTTTCCAACGAATGCAAACCGTGGAAATCGGTTCATGCGTTCTGGAGTTATAGCATCAGGAAGGAAAACCAGACCTATTTTTATACTATGTTCGAATTTATTCTTGTGTTCGATTTTGAAACCAAGAAACTGAGATACTGACCGTTCAGTTAAATTGACCTTGGTAACAATTATTTTGACCTTCAAGATTTGGGTAATTGGTCGATAATTGCCGCACACATTTGTTTATTAGAACAGTTATTGAGGTTTAATCAAGAGCAAAGATGGAGCACAGGGTTGAGCAGTGCAAGAGGGACGGACATATATATATAATCGACCATTCTGACACAATTGTAATAGCAGACTAAGGCCCCAGGACTAGACATTCGATTTAAAAGATTTCAACCATATTTAAGATTACTTGCCGTTTTATTATGATTATAAACACCTAGGTATTATTGAAATATTATTTATTTTATTGTACGTAGGTATGTTATTTAGAGAATCATATTCTTATTAGGTACAATTGTTTCTTTGTTCTTATCAACTGTTTATTTATTTATTTTTAATGACAATAAAATAGTTACTTTTGTGTTTATTATGTTTAAAATGCTTAATTGGACACAGACTGCTAGATATAATGTGGACACATTTATAGAGAAAGGTGATTTTAAGAGATTATTATCCATTCTTAAGTCTTGGTGTGCCAGAATGCAGATCCACACTAGTCACAATGTGTTTTCTACTGTTGTCTCATATAAACGAGAGGTTAAGACTAAGTGCTCTTACTGTGGGTGTCGTAAGAACTGAGTAACTAATACTAATTTGGCGGAAACTAGACAGACATGGATTGGATTGTTGATGTTGTTAACCCGAAAACTAGGTATGAAAAAGCTATGCTTTACATTACAAAATTAAGAAATAATAACAAATAGTTCTTACCCATATAAATACAAGAAGAAGGATAACAAATAAAATGCAAGTTTGATCCAGCCTTCCCTCTGGCAGACTGTTAGGACATCAGCATTCATGATGCTAGTCGGGTCGTAGAGACCTGGCCCCGACATAACGGGCCTTGTGTAGTATCTGAAATTTGAATGGGTTATTAGTGAACAAGTGGAATATTTCTTATTCGTTTCAATAAGTTAAATATCAGACATAAATAAGACAAAAATAACTTTCAAATATTTCAATACTATTTAATTTTAAAACACTCAAAAATATATGCTGCTTATGGCATACAACAAATAGTTTATATAATGACAGTTTTTATTTTGAGGGGGAATATCATCCAGTGCCTTTTCCCGCCTTGGGTGAGGCAAGAAGGAGTGTCTCTGATTAAAAACCACCACATTTCTACTCCTCGCCCCAGTAAACCCAATAGGTAGTCTGTAGCTTCAGAGGGAGCAAGATATTTAAGTACAAGATAAAATTGAGAAACAAAACATCAGCTTTTGGGTGACTAAGTTAAAAAAAGACTGAAACACAGACTATTTAACTATTCCCAAAATGAATATTTCAGTCAAAGAATGCTCAATATTTTGACACATTTGTAACATAAAGCAGATAAATCCAGAAATTATCTTATCAAATGATTGACAAACATTACATTGTAGATTGTTGTTATGAGATACTAAGATTTTTTATGGCTTGATTGTGTATCTCTGTCTAAATGGTTACTAGGGATCTGCTAAAACTATTTAAAAGCACCTATTTTACCAAATTGAGAACAGTACTTCTGGAGATTACTGTGCGCAATCACAAAGAGATGTCGTAACTGAATTTCCCTTCAACATAATGCATGATACCATATGGAGAGTGTGAGATGTTATAAACCACACCCCTTTCTATTTTCCATATAGTCTCATACTAGAAAAATGTTGCCATTTGTCCAGATTTTAATGTGCCTCTTTCTGAGCACTTATAACTTGTCTACACCTATTTTACTTATAATATCATTGGGTAGGACTGATTTGTTTTGACAAAACAAATTGGCAGTGCACAATCAAATTATATATACAACATGTATACCTATAGTACAGTATAGATTAAAGTGGGAGGTGTAAAGTTCAATGCAAATTAAGATAGCATATAAAATATTATTACAATGACAAAGCATTCTTGCATTAGTCATTATTGCTTAAATAGGTTAATTAACTTGTAAATTCTAGAATCTATTATAGTAATGATTACTTTTGAATTAAACATTTGTATGTGACCACCTTCAGAGTCTATTAGTTTTAATTGTTTTCCTTAAACATAGTTATAATGAGGATATAAACAGTTTAATATCATATTCAACCTTTTTTTAAGGACACATGAACCTTAGGATTAACTTAATACCCCCATTAACTAACTATAAACATCCAGTATTAATATAAACGATATATATCGAAGGTATTTAGTTTGATATGTTGTATAAGTACTTTAAAATCAGGTAAAAGTTATTCTGAACACGCAGCTAGTACTTTATTTGTATTCTGTGCAAATAACACTCAAGGTGGCACTTTATTGTATTCTAAAGACCTTGTCCTTACACTGTCCTCAGATTATCATAACATAACCTAAGACGATAAAATATATTTACCTGTGCAGATGATACAAGATCAATGGAATGTTTATGAGCAGTGAAAACCATTCTCCAGACAATAAAAACAGCACGTTTATTAATAAATGCAGCAAGTACTCCGGTAATACCAGCTGAAACAGAAATATAGGTTAGTTACTCAAATGAACTTCGATGAACTTTGGTTGCACCCACAGGTATAAATACGTACCGGGTTAAGACTGTTGCATTGATCTATAGGGTTTTTATAGTCAGTTTTTAATTCGTCAAACGCAATAACATGGAATATTGAGAAGAATATTAAGAATGCGTCGACTATTAACGCTATAATGTAAGAAAAGGCTGGAAAGCTGAACGCCATTTTCACAAAATTTAACCAAGTAGTTTGACAGAAGTCACAACAGACAATCAATGACAAGATTTATCATAGACACTGCGATTTTTTTTTCAAAAGGGAAACTAGTCTTTGGATAAAGTCTAAAAACTTTGTAACTTTGAATTTTGTAATTTTGATAATCAAAGAAAAAATGCAAAGATTCGTATTATTCAATAAATATATAAAGGTGTTTGTTGCACCTAATCAAAATACAAATAAAACATTTAATACGTAAAATTCTAAAATTCTTCATCAAAAAATATTTTCGAACGCGACTGTAAGTTTAGCTAATGACAGCTCTCCAACTCACATCAGTCACTTGAAAAAATACCCGACCAAATTGGATATAACATTGAATCATATTGTGACCTCCTAAAAAAGCTGTTCTATAATCTAGTCGTATAATAATTTGTTTGCAAATGCTGGAGCAAGAAGTAATTAGTAAAAATAGTGATTATTTATAAGTTTTAATTAGAATTTAATTTATTATGAGAATATAGACTCTAACAATGCGGTGTGTTTTGGTGCTTTGTTTGTGTGTAGTGAAATTAGTATCGAGTATAGAACATGATTTCAAGGGATTTGACGATACCATATTATTTGGAATCAACTGGCCGGGAAACCAGGATATCCAACACCTAGTCGATGGGGAAGTGAATAAACTAGAGGTAAGCTAATGGTAAAATTAGTTATAAGAGTTGGCCACGTATTAATGATTGTTTCTGTAAGCTTAATTTTAGTGATTCTCTAAACAGTTTTCAGTTCAATAAGTTGATCAGGAATATCAAATTATATTATATAGGAAAGTAAAAATTACCTATCTTGTATCCTATTCTTAGTTTGTAATTATTAACCATTTATCACTCTAACAAGAACATTTTATTTCCAATTAGCTACCGAAAAAAGAAATCTTGAAAGTGACAACAGCAAATAAGGAAAGCTATGAGTGCCGGATACCAGAGCTACGTGCCAAAGAGTCAACTAGTATCGAAGAATATGACGGACCATCACCCTTGACTCTTCTCAAGCCACTGTTCTCTCAAAAAATATGCTCATACAGGCTTGAGAGTTACTGGAGCTACGAAGTGTGCCACGGACGATATATTCGACAATACCACGAAGAAAGAGATGGTAAAACACATTTTTAATTTGTTTTTTTTTCTAAATGGAATACTGGTCTTATAAGAATTATTATAACATTTGTTTCTTTTTCTCTATGGTAAAATTAAATTAGTGAAAAAAGATCTGCATTCAAGCAACACCTTTATCAAAGGTAATTTTTTGATTCATTGATGTGTATCTATGTATTGTATTTATATTATTATGAACTTAATTTAAAAAGTAAAATTGTAACTGTGGGTAACATACAATTTCTGAATATTATTTAGCGTTAATAGTGTTTCTATGTCAAATATTCTTATATGAATCTCTGTATCCATATTATAATTAGAGTTAGAAGTAATTGTATATTTAAAAAATTAGACTACCTATCTTACTGTTGGGATTATTGTCTAGTCTAAATCAATATATTTTAATGTAATGCATGTTCATATTAAAATTTCGATATAATACTACAGCAAAAATTTTAATGGTTTTCCAGGTAAACAAGTAAAGACTCAGGAATATTTTCTTGGTCATTGGAGTACTGAGAAACATGCCAAGCTCGAGGCTGAAGTTAAGGCTGCCAAGGAAAAGAAGGAGCCCTACAGGATAACCACAGTTGATGGTGCAAAGTTGGCATCTGTGGAAATGGTGTTAGATGATGGTGAGGTTCTAAACTGGAGAATGTTAAGTTTTTACACATGTGTGTACATTGGCAACTTGATGTAATGAATTGATCTGTATACTTATTTTTTACAATAAAAGCCGTTATACAAGCTAAAGTTTTGATGACTGATTTCTCATACAAAATTGCCGTTGTACTGCTCATAGTACAATGTCTCATATATTTTATTTTTTAATACTTATTAAGTAGTAGGTTATCACTTAATAATGTTTTAAAGCTATTTAAATATGTATAAGAATGTGTAGGTATTTTTTTTATTTACGTAATATTAACATTCTCCATTACTTTATCAGTACATTGGCAACATGTATTTTCATTGTAGTTATTTCTTTACGGTATAAGCCGGTATATGAGCAGACGGTTCACCTGATAGTAAGCAATCACTACCACCCATGGACATCTAAACATTTTAGTAGGCGTTACATGAGTGTAGTCAGGCAGTCTTTTGTATCTTAGGATTACTATATTGTGCTTAAACACTCATGCAATGAAATACAACGTCAAGCGGTTACTTGTTGTTACTCAAGCATTCATTTATTATGTGCTTTTTATTACTAGTTAAGTCATTAAAATTCCTGTAATAACATCAATTATTTTCTATTCCATTTCCAGGCACTGTATGTGACTTAAGTGGCAAACCTCGTCTGACAAGAGTCCTATATGTATGCTATACTTACGGCAAACATGAAGTCTACTCATTCAAGGAAACTTCGACTTGCGAGTATGAGATCATCATTCTATCTCCCTTACTCTGTGAACATCCACAATTTAGGCCGAATGAGCTAAGGGAGAACATTATAGACTGTCTACCTGTCGGTGACGCTCCGAAGAAACCAAGGAGTCTTTTGCAAATGGAGGTTGAAAGTCGAAGATTCCATCACCAGACTGTACGCATGTTGAACACAGTAAGTTTCTGCATTCATTGAGTAAGAGGCGGTTCATATTTGACGGAACATGCGTCGCGAATCATCGGTCGCGTAACAACAGAACAGACAAATGTATAGAAAAACAATTGATATGGTATATGACCGTTCACAACCGATGATACGTCAGTACGATCGATGATACGTTCGACGTATTTTACGTCATGTATGAACCAACCCTTAGTTTGTAAGTATTTTTTTTTTGTTAGACAGGCAGGTAATGTTTGAATTTAGAATGATAGATGTAGTTCTTAATTTAATGTTTTGAATTAAGTACTGATCATGCTTTGTTTATGATTTTGTATTTATTTATTTTTTGTTTTATAAGGCCATTGAAGTTATTGGAGTTTTGTGATTAAATTAATGTCTTTTTGTGATGGTCTTATATTTCAATGAGTGTGTTATTGCAATGATTTGAGTATGCTTTATCACGTAAAGTCCTATTAGACATGGCCTCCTAGATCTAGCATTTTCAGAGTGTGTACATTGCATTTACGCATTTTTAGCACATTTATTTTGTAGCATGGACATAGCCAGGAAACATGAGAATCATTATACTATAATTTCTAAACTATTAAAACAAAAAAATCTAGTTGAAACGGCTGAAGAGAGTAAATACCGCGGATAGTGTATGACTTTTGTCATAGAAATATAATAGGGGCGAAAATGAATCGACAAATTTTTCTTGAATATTGTTACGTAAAAAAAATCTTGGCTACGTCCATAGTAGTGTAGTATTTAGAGGCTTATTTAACATATTTTGGCGTTATTCAGGATAACGATCCTAAGGATGTACTAGCTGTGTTGAAAGTTGAGAAAATTGATAAGGTAATTATATTTATTTTTTCTTTTTGTTAATCGCACCATCTTGTGTTTATGTGTTTGTCCATTTTCAGAATAGGTGAGTATGGTTTTAGAAGTAATTAGTTTCGTTTGCTTTAGTAATTTAGTTATTTTATTAGATTTATTGATGCACTTTAGTGGATAAGTATAGTATAGGCGCTCTCTGTAATAAAAATGTATTCGAAAATCAGAGCACCGAACGCGCTCTCTTTCATTCTCAATTTCTTTCATGAGCTTTCACGTACAGAATTTGCCGAAAACTTTGTGAAAGATAATTTAATTGGCGGATTAGTCAAAACTGTTATAAATTAACTAGTCTACTACGTACTACTACTACTTAAAGGGCGAGTTAAGTTTGTGAGAAATGCCAGAATCCCCAGGTTTAGCAGGCGGCTTGGGGGCGCAGTTGGGTCGTTGTTATTGATAATGCTGCTCGTCTCTCGGTGCCTGATGTAGGTTTAGGATCTGGTACAATAAAATAAGTGACGTACATATGTCGTACTTCGTACGGCTAACTGTTCGAAAAGGTAACTCAACTAGTTTCAAGTTACACCGGGGTCCGTAGTCATTAGCTCAGTCAATTAACATCAGCGACACTCGCCGAGACTGCTGCTCATGACTATGTGCTATGGCCCCTGATTTGGCTTGCTCTGCCAGCCAAAGTACTGCACTGAACAGTTATACGACATACATATTTAGACAATAAATGTCTCACGATATTTATAATACAAAAATAAAACGATTACAAAAATTAAGCTTTGGGCTACTCAAAATATGATACATCAAATACAGCACACGTGCTTAAGCTTATTGGGGGCATACATTGGCATAGAACTACCTTAATCTATGCCAACCAACCACCATTGTTCTTAATAACTCCTATACTTGCAGGATGGTGAAACGCATCTCAAATTTGAGCTGCATCCATTGAATGAAGATGAGGATTTGGTTGAGGATAGCAAGCCGCTGTTGTCTGATAAACCGGCGCCTGTCATAACTGATGACTCGCCTGTACGAGCGTTCTTGAATGGGGAGAATTGTCTCAATGGTGTAAGTTTGTTTTTAATATTGCTTTACTGATTTTTTTAAGGGTATAATTATTATGACTAGTGGTCGCCTAGTGGTCGAAATTCAACCATATACGATTTAATTTACAATACCACTTAACATACTTTCAAGTTATTTAACTCAAACTCAAACAAACTCTTTTATAAAACTCTTTTCATATGCAGGATGCTACCATCGATAGTACCTATAATTAAATTTCACATTTTTTATTATTATGTCGATTTTCAGAAGCACCGATTAAGTGCCGGCTTATCATAAAATAGAGTGTGTTTTCGGTTTTTTAAATTCTCATACACCTGAGTCTGAAATTGTTATAGGACATTAGGTTTGCTCTTCACCTGCTATTGTATTTTATAACTAACTGAGAAAATTTTGTTGTAAAATTACTGATCTACATCTTTTTCCACCACTTCGGAGGATAAAACAGCATGTAGTTCTTTTTCAAGGAATTGAACACACTACTACTGATTCCAGGGTACAGGATGGTGGAAGTACGAGTTCTGTTACGGCAAGCACGTGGTCCAGTACCACGTGGACCGCACGGGTGAGAAGACCACACTCTTGCTAGGCAAGTTCGATGAGAAGGCCCATCTTGATTGGATCAAGGAGAACAAGGGAAAGGCGCCTAAACCTGTTGGTATGTATAAACTTTAGTGTAGTTGTAATAAAGACGAATTTTGCTTGTTTTAGATTACCGTTTTTACTTTTTCGGGAGTGGTTTGGGTCAACACGGCCTAAATTGATAATGAGATTGTTCTGAAAGTCTAAACGTTAATGTCGTTTAGAAAGTAATGTCATTTTTCTTAATTTTTATGGCTACTACTTTTTTGTCAGTGGCTTCGCTCGCGGTTTCGTGGGATTAAAAGTTGTATGTGTTATTCCCACCTGTTACATCTCGATCCCTTCAGCCATTTTGACGTGATTGAGTAATAAACATACACACAAACTTTCGCATTTATTAGTAAGATTGGCTTATGAATTTTCTTTTTTTTTCAGAATACCGCACATCAGTGTCCCACTTCTACTCAAACGGGGATATCTGCGACAAAACGGGCAAACCTAGACAGACTGAAGTTAAGCTAAAATGTCTAGAAAACTCCTCGAGTCCAGCTCAAGTGTCCCTCTACCTATTGGAACCTAGAACATGCCACTACATTCTAGGCGTAGAGTCCCCCCTCATATGTGATATACTACCTTTAGCCGACAACACAGGTCTCATCAAATCTGTCAAGACGGTCCTAGAAAGCCCAGAGGCCACACAAGAAAAAAAAGAAGATGAAATCAAGTCTTTTAAGGAGAAAACTACTGAAAAGTATGGCAACGATTGATGTTGTGATTGTGATAAGTGATAAATAAATAGTTTATTTATTATTTTAAGTGTTTTGTTTTTGAATTTTAACTAATCTTATTTAAAATATTCAAATCAATTTATATACTACAAAGATTTTGGATTGAGCATGTATCGCTAAATCTAAATGAAATCTAGTTTTGAACTCTTCTAAAATGATAATCTTTATTTAAGGGGGAAAACATCTCATGATTTCTCCCACTTTGGGCGGGGCGAGAAGGAGTTACAAACTCTTACTGACTAAAAACCACCCCGTTCTTTCTCCTGCTTTTCAAGGCCGAGCCTCGGTAAACCGGAGGTAATATAGGCTAAGATCCATTTGTACAGTGTGATACAACTTTTCTTACGTTCACATGTTGTTATGAGTTCAGTATAGTAGGGGTGAACCATTAATCATAGGTATATTGACACTCGAAGTCTATCTAACCTGACATTGCTCGTACAGCAGTCAAACTTGCGAAAAAATTGAGACCATGCGACAATCCAGATGTTTGAGATTTTAAAAGTGGTTCCATCTAACATAAAATACGTCTTGCCGGGTATCTCCGCTGTCTGGAGTAAGGTGGTTGGAAACTTCGGTTATTTTTTAGCTTTCTTTTAGTTTTAATATAGAAAGGAGTTGTTTTTTGAAAATTAATATAGGCTTAAACTGTAATTGTAACGTATCGTAGCAATAAGTAATAAGTATATACGTAGAAAATAATTTATAGCATAAGTAGCGTAGTTTTGTCTTTTATCGTAGCATAGGTACCGCTTTGTAGCATAACGCTGTAGTAGCATAGTGCTTCGTCGTAGCAAAGGGCTCAGTCGTGTGTAGCACACGTAGCATAGGTCTATCCTAGCATAGTGCTACGTCGTAGCATAGGGTTCAGTCGTAGCATAGGGCTCAGTCGTAGCAGAGGGCTCAATCGTAGCATAGGGCTAAGTTGTAGCATAGGGCTCAGTCGTAGTATAGGGCTCAATCGTAACATAGGTTTTCGTCGTAGTTTAGCGTATTGTCGTAAATTCGCAACATAAGGCTTAGTAGCATAGTACTACGTCGTAGCAAAGGGTTCAGTGGTGGCTCGTGACGTAGAATTTTATTTTAGTATAGCGTTTTGTTGTACCAAATGTAGAATAAGTAGCGAAGGGCTCAGTTGTGTGTAGCACACGTAGCATAAGTCTGTCCTAGCAAAGTGCTACGTCGTAGCATGGGGCTCAGTCGTCGCATAGACCTCAGTCGTAGCATAGGGCTCACTTGTAGCATAGTGCTACGTTGTAGCATAGGGCTCAATAGTAACATAGATTTTTATACTAGTACAGCGCTCAGTTGGAGCACAGAGGTGTATCGTAGCATACTGCTCAGTCATTACAAATTTTTATCGCCCTTAGTCGTACCGTAAGGTTTTGTAGTAGCATAGAGCTCAGTGATAGCGTAGGATTGTCTTGTAGTATAGAACTCAGTCGTAGCATAAATTTATTGTAGCAGGCTAAGCTCTATGTAACATAAGGTTTTATCGTAGTATAGGGCTCTGTCGCAAACTAGGTTGTAGTAGGATAAAAAAATTAAACACATTAGTTTTAACTTGACATTTATTTACATTCATATCAACAAAACGGGTGTTTGTATAAAACAGTTCTTTTATAATTTTCCATACCAATTTTATATCTAGTGTGGTGCCGCGAGAATGTAAAAATAATTTTTATTTTCTTGCTTCAATTTTAGATAGTATGCTGTTTTAAATACCGTGACTCGATATAAACTATCAAGCTTATCTTTGCCTTATAAAGAATACAATTAAAAAAAAAAACAATAGATTGCATAATGCACCCAGACTCCATGTTGTTATAGAATCAATAGTCAACATTCAAAAAATCTATTCCAATTTTCGAATTTTGAATCGAAGATTACATAAAATATTAATTTTTGAATATACTTGGGTATATTCGAAAAGTCTAATAAAGTCGGCTAAGCTCACATTTAAGATTGTTTTTCTTATTAGAAATTAATGTAAGTAGATACAGAAGTAAGTAGGTGTAAGAATCTGGGCATAAATAATTAATTCACAGATTTCCATAGTACATGAGACGCATCAATGATAATTTCAATCCTCCACATTTTTTTTACAAAAACATACGTCACAAAAAATGACTTCTAGTTTTTTTTTATAAAATTTGCGAGGACTTACGCGTCGGATGGTCTCAGCAAGAAATTCATCAAACAAATCATTGTTCTTTGACATAACCAGGTTTTTTACATAGCTACTAGTTTTATAGGTAAATAAATTTGTTAAGCATCAGGCGACATTTATAATAAAATGCTTAGAAAAACGTTGAGCTTGAAAATAAGCTTATGGCATTTGATCGGTAACATTACAGGCTCTTGGCGACAGTGATCGTCAAGATGTATCGATATTCGAACCAACCGCAGATTACGAATCGATGCTCTTTTGAGTCTACCAAGTTTCCTCAAGGGTTGAAAGGTGGCATCCAAATTGTATGTGGGTTGGTCCGAATCTCGATAGAAGCAAGCTGTCGGTAACTCAAGGGTCACCATCGATACTCATAATTATCTCAAATAAAGATGCCTTTAAAGTTAACGCATTTTCCAATCATTTGGTGGTATAAAACTTAGGCAATAGCAACAATAAGGTTCCCCGTCAAACACCTAGAAAATTGTAGGTAAAAAATTCTATTCACAATATTTTTGACGTCTATCTAGATCACACGTTGGGGGCTCGCTTGTATTATTCGTGGGAATGCAGACTGCGAAAGCAATGCGTTTACTTAAACGTATTTACTTACTATTTACACGATCCAAAGGTCTCAACACAGAAGAGTCTCGAAAAAATAAGTAGCAACTACACCGCAGTCCCACCAATAATACAGACGCACCTTTAGGAGACTAAACGAGTGTTCGTGTCGAGGATCGTAGCTCCATTTACTCTATATATTCCCAATGTCCACTTTTAACAATACGTACATGCCTTTATAATAATTTATTTACCTTAACAACAAGAAAATAACATTTGCAAGACGAAGAAAATAGATGTTTACAGTGTCGTACTACTGAACTTACTAAAGGAATCACAAGACAAAAATTGTATCGCTGTAACATCTAAGAAGGAAACTTATTCAGTCTAGGTATTGTCTTTCATTAGACATCAAAAACGTTGACTAAATTAAACTAAATAATATAGACCCATCTTGATAAACTTTTTGTATAATAATAATTAATAATACTCAACTAAATTTAATTAAGTTATAATGTTGATGCTCTCTCTACATCAGTTCTTTTAGAAAATTATAATGATTAGTGATGCGCAAAGTAAGTAAATAAGTAATTGAGAACCGTACAACCTGCGTGACGGCAGCGGTTCGTTCCGGGTCGAATAAATAAACGGATATATCTTTCCTCGCATTGTCTCTCACGTCTTGCTAACTTCGTCTTGATGCAAGACTGACTTTGTACATCACTAATTACATCTAAAGAAATCCACATTAATAGATTTTATGATTGGTCGTAGCTCTTTTTTTGAAACAAACGCATTGGCACAAGTTATTAACAAAAATAATTAAATCGATCGACAAATAAACTTAATTATTTTCATAAACGAATAGAAATTAAAAATAAATATTCAGTGTTCCCCCAGTGATAAATTAATTCCCTTATTTCTCACCTATTGAGCGTTTTTATAACAATAAAAATGGTCGTAATCAAGTAATAAACATAATTAATACTTAATTTAATAGCTAATTTAATAATAGAAGGTAAACATTTTATATTTGCGGGCAGTGTCACGGGTGAATATTGTAAGTAGCGTGTTCGGTTGAAGTCACAGTTTTGCGTAAAACAAACAGTAAGTAGTAATTTAATAAGTATACTTAACTTAAGATTGATTTCTTGGAATATGTAATTTTGACGTGGGGTCAAAATGTTACGGCGCACAATATAATGCTTATGGCGTTTTCCACTTTAAAACTTAACTTTTTGTGTACATTTGCAATAGGTGTTTGTGTTATAACGATGGAATATTTCCCCGTGACAAACAGCCCGTAAACATTACAAAAATATGAAACAATCAAAATGTGCCGGTGACTATTAGGTAAATAGTGACGAACAGTATTCAATAGAAACATATTTTAAGAAGTAGAATGAAATACCAAAAACTTACATACGAAAATATTTCTATAATTAAATACTTATTACGCTAACAAAAATTTTTGACTAAAGGGCCAGTGTTCGATATGTTAAAGAATGTTAGTTAAATAGTTGTTGACTGTGTTAAAGTATTACATTTAATTACACAAAACAAGCACAATAGTAGGTTAAGTAAAGCCCGAAAGATATTTCAAATATTCCAGAATGTTATTCATGAAAGTTATTCGTAATTCTGTAACCGTCCGTTCGACACACAATTCATTATTCGAACATCGTGCGAAGTAACGGTAAAGTTGCTTAGAGTTACCTATTCGCGTCAATTTTGATCTTACCTAGAGAATAGTAAACTTATATTTATAATTTTCCTTGTGTTCGTTGCTCATAAAGTGATAGTTTAAACTTAATAATAATACATTATGTATTTGAAGTATACATCCGATTGATAAATTGGTTAATGAATAGAAAAAAATGGACGAATTTCTGAAATATTTGAAGTATCTTCTTGCCAGGCAGTTAGATTACGGACGGGGCATGGATGGGATCCACGCACGTCCATGTTAAGTACACTATTTGACAACAAGTAATGTAAATAATAAATACACTGATCACTTTGAGATCACTTCGTTAATCTAAACACTTAAAATTTTAAACGAAAAAAAAGTTGACTGCAAAACTGACAATGGCCACAATAATTAGGTTATAGGTAATATTTTACAATTAACTATCAAGTTGGTAACATAAAATAAAAGAAAATAAAATAACTGTAACAATAATAAAAATTATTATAATAATAAGTAATTGTTCTAATGAACTTAACGGTGTATAAGCGAATACTAATCGGTACTCGGTACCTCGATACCGACCGAGACTTTGGATAATGAAAATTACATTTTTGTGTATGAGTAAACAATTTCCTCGCCAGTTACATTATGATTGTGTACACATTATGGTAATCATTCAAAATCACCAGCTCTTTGGCGCTTGCGAAATGTATCGATCCTTTAACTTATGCTTAATGTGACTAAAACTTAAATGTTAAGAAAATAATAATTATAATAATATAATAAACAATTTGGGGAATACTTTGGAAACGATAAATCCTTTGACACAAACCTTAACGTTATTCTTATTTAGTTAACAACTGTGCACGTGGACTCGACCGTTGCGAACGTACCTTACCAAACAAGTCAGTTCAAGTGCACCGGATACATCACAACAAACGTTCGGAATCTTACAACCTCTTTGCAAAAGTTTGTTTTACTCTTTTTTTTTGTAAATTCACTAGGAACGAGTTCTGGAATATTTAATACGGTCTCGATAGTTCTTTAGAACGTTTCAACTGAACTTTGAGTCTCTTTGTACCTATTTGGAAACCGTTCATGGCCTGTATGGCAGCCTGCGCGGACGCCGCGTTGTCGTACGAGACAAAACCGAAGCACTTTGACAGGTTCGTCTGTTTGTCTATGAACACTTTAGCCGATATCACGTGGCCGAACGGCAGGAAGGTGGACGCCAGGTCCGTGTCGGTGAACTCCTGAGGCAGGTGGTATATGAACAGGTTCCCGCCTTCAGGACCTGCCGAACAAAGTTCAGATACAAGTTTAGTTACAACAGCGCTGAAAACATTGAAAAGTTAATTAGTAGGACGTAATACGAGTAGTTAGCAAAACACATGTAGGTGACAATTAATTCTGACACAAAAAAATCTTCAACTGTACTGTTGTAACATCTGGTTATATTGGCCAGAAAATAAATAAGAAAAAACATAAAGATTTCATACAAAAAGTATTCATGCTTCACGTTCTTTCCAGAACAGAAATCGGTGAGTCACACTAACAATGTAATCGGACACTGACTTTTAATTCGTCGATTTCTTTTGAAAACAGCTGTTAAGTTTCCGCCCAGAATAGGTTACCCAAATTCATGTCGTGGAAGTAGTAAATCGTGTGTGAGGGTAAATATCCGGAGGAGCGGAGGAGGATACTAAATATTTGTACATTATTATTGAACTGACATGAAAAGTATTTTCATTTTAAGTGTGGGAGAACCATGCTTCGGTACGAATGGGTCGGCTCGACCGGATTGATACCACGGCCTCATAGAAAACCGACGTGAAACAACGCTGTGTGTCTTGTGTGAGTGTGAGGTTACCGGGGGCCCAATTTCCTGCCTTTCCAATCTCGCCAATCCCCGATTCCCCAACAACCCTTAAATTCCTAACCCCCAGATGGCCGGTGGCACTTGTAACGCCTCTGGGGTTTCGGGTATCCATGGGCGGCGGCGATTGCTTACCATCAGGTGATCCGTTTTCTCGTTAAAGTATGGTGATAATGTTAATAACGATTCATGTCATGTGGGTACCATCAACAGGTGTCTCTAATGCTACGAATTCGAGTGTTCTGTGTTCACTATAATAGTACAAATATTTCATGTTTTTAGATCACATAAACATAGCTTGATTGAATTTTATCCAGTATTTGGCAAATTCGTCCATGCTTTATTACGAGTGGATTAATAACATAACTGGGCAAACAGTCGGCTAACGGTAACTGCAACTCTGTTACCCTCTCAAGGTGCCTAAGAATAACAGGTACTTGTGATCTTGCAAAGCAGACTATTCAGATGACCTACTGCTATAATTTTTTACTTGGACACTTTCGTGACAAAATATCTGAATCTTTTTATGATCAGAAGTCGCTCTGGCAAAGCAGATAAAAAAAAACAATGTAGTCCGACTTAACGTTTGGAACAGGAAATTGGCGATTAGCCAAACTTTGGCGCATGTTCAAAAATTTATGTACGAACGACCTAAATCGTGCATGTTAGAAGACTATCGGTTATTGATACTCATTGCTTAGGTATCACGCGAGGCACTGTGCCTATGTCTTTCTCACTAAAGTTATTATGTTAAAACATAACTGAGCAGAGTTTCCTATAGACGGAATAATTTAACTAGTCCAAGAGGATTGTACGTCCAAAGCTCTTAAATTAACATATTTTACGACACCCAGGGGAATTGACCAGAAGGGTAAAGCACCAGGCTACTTTTGGAAGGTGATTTACCTGCGTTTTCGAAAACTTTCACGCTATACACAAATACCATGATATAAACTTTGGTATTGGCCAATCGATTATGGTCTTTAATGGTTAAGTAGCATGTATGCTTTTCCCTTAAGGTCGCCTGCAAGGTGCTGGCTTATTATACACTTACCAGCAAAATAAAGATTACCCGTACCTTCAACCTGCTTCCCAGCGGCTGCGGCGGCAGCAGACCCTAACACTGATCCTAGGGGAGCGGCGGCGAAAGCTGTGCCGAATTGCGCGGCGTAAGCCGAGCCTAGAGGCTCAGCTGTGGACCCTGGAAATTATAAATTTATTGTTAAAAATTATTCGCAATTGACATTTGTAAATGGGAAGTTTTATTCGTGAATGTGCAGCTTTATCTGTATTGCCATTTTTATTTTAAATGACTGGCTGCATATTCCATTTTTAAATTATAATGACCTTTATTTATTTATTTTATTCTGGTAATGTTTACACAAGACTCAAGAGCTATTTATAGAAGAAAAAAATGAGCTGTCAGTCAGTCAGTTACTGTCATTAGAAGGTGTCATCATAATCGGGTAGGTATATTTTTTGATTAATGGTAGCTGGAAGTATCAAGTTACGTGGCCCATTAATTTCTATTAAAACTGAAATATGTTAAGCCATATATTTTCGAAACTACTTTACTTAACTACCTATTTAATAACAATAATAAGATAAAAATATAAATATATATTACCAAAAAAATTAAAACTAATGATATAAAAATCTAACTATACAAAGAAGAAATACTAAGGGCAAAATGGTAGTAGTACCTAAAAGGATTACAAAACGAGCGTATATATTTTATTGCTTAAATCGCTGTCAAATTACGCTACCTAAAATATACACGTTAGTTTAATGGTAGCCACTTAAATAAACGGTAAGGTTTAGGAGCAGCTACATTTATTTTGAACATAAACCGGCACAGGATTACGTTCGAAGCGTCAAAAACATTACTCATTAACTTTGTAAAACCGTTACGTTTAGGTACTACTTCTGAAATTTCCCTTGCCCTAAAGTTATCGCTGCCTAAAACTAAATTATTTATGGTCGGATAAATAGTACACAGATTACACAGTAAAAAAAGTTGGGGCAAAGGTAATCCGTGTATAATGCCAAAACTGTCAAATGGAACACAAAAAAAAATATACAAACTACATACAAACACTGCATGCCATAGACAGTGTCATACAATATTAGTAATCATTCACACAGATAAAATAAAAAGAAACACATTAACATAAACACTCACGAAAATCTCATAAAAAAAACAAGAATAAAAATTTAGTTTTTAGCACTTTCATGCAGAAACAATCAAAGTGTTAATTTTACATACAATACCTACTCATCTTTATCGCAGTTATTTACTACTTATTTACAAAGTAATGCATAATTATGGAGCATTTAAAAACTGTTACAATTTATTTGAACAAAAAATTATCTGAATTTGTAATTGCAGAAAAAAAATCAAAACGCATTCGATGAACATATTCGATAGCAATATTCATGACGACACAATTCGAATAGAATTATTAATATTCACATTTATGTTTGTGCTAAATATAAATCAACCATATTTATTATTACTGCTCTAATTAAAAACTCCAATCAGCGGAAAATGTGGACATAAATAAGGCATCGAATGTTTCAATAATATCGAACAAAAATCCTAATAATAACGTAGTAGATACGGAAAAATAATAGAATAAAACCGAGAATTTACATTTTCTAACGGTACCTAACTATTATATTATATTGGTTTTATTATAAAGGTTAGCCTTTGCGAAGCAAGCGTTGGTAGACATTATTCTACCTGTACAATGCCAACATAGAATCATACCAGGCGAGAACTAGATTCATGTGATAAATGATGCACATCTACCATTATACTTGTAACAAAGTCTGCAGCCTTGGCTGTCATGTAAACAGTCTGTTTTTCATTCAATATTACAATACTCAACTTCAAGGTATAGGTATTCTACAGTAAAACAATAAAATATCTAACGTTCAAAGTATAATTTATGCAAATGTTAGAAACATTGTCCCATTTAAAAAATGACCTATGACAGTGCTGTATTGTTTCATAATATTACGTATTTACATAGTAATTTTAAAAATGTAACCAGTTGGGCGCTTTGAAATTCTAATTTTAAACTTGAGTTCCGTTCAAGCAGAATTAGGAATTATTTCTCACTCATTTATCACATGGATCTACGAGAAAAGCTAAAAAAATTCATTCCATGAAAAAACACACACAATCATGTCGTTTTTATTTCATTGCATTTTTACCTGTGATGTTAGTCTTCCCGAGAAGACCTGAAGTGTGAAAAATGTTCATCGTTAATTAACTTTTTTTTTAACTTTAAGTCGAAACGAAACCTGAAAGAGGAAAGTTTTGCGGACAAAAAGATCGTTACATGTTCTCCTTTTTAATTGTAATGTTAGTTTAACAAGGCTGAATACAGATTGTCTTAGCCATTTGGGTGACAGTGACAGCTAAATGTCAAATATCTGTCAAAAATCTGTCAAATATTGCTACATTTTGGCGGTTAAACTCCAGAGTTAAAGATTTTTTTCAGAATAACCTTGGTTTCACTTCTGGGTAGTTTGATTTGACATTTTTACATATTTTATTTCGTTTTGTATAGGTGTTTCTGACGGTGACGTAATGCGTAGTTGTAAATTGCATCACGATATTAATTTAGGTACGTAGGTCAAGAATTTAGTACCGCCATAAAGTTAAATGAGCAACAACCCAGCCGTGTTAAGGTCTCTGACAATATTTTATTATTTGTTTTCATTATTTAAATATATAGAAGTCTACACAGTTAAGTATACATACTCATCATGTTACACAAGTTTTAAATTCTTAAACTTCAATAGATACACAATTACATACATTTACTACTTAAAACTACTTAAGACTATACTAACGAATACCTTCGCCATAAAATGGCGGAAATGATAAATAAAAATAAACTGGCCTCTATGCAAATAAAAATTAACAACTTACACAGTGGTGGTGCAGCTTGTTGGGGCGCGCTGGCAGGCTGGATGGCAGCGGCCTGCGTCACTACCGGCGGCTGCGTCATGGCCGCGAGCGCAGCTAGATTCTGCACTGACACGGGGGCTAAAAGACCCCCAAGCTGATCAGCCGCACCCCCACCTAAAGAGCCCACTCCGCTCACGGTGCTCCCACTCAGGCCTGCACCATTGAAACCAATATCTTGGTAGTTTACGCCTATGTGACAACAAAAAAGGGTAGTGTAAATAAAAAAAAAATAGAACCAAAAATAAGGGGCGGGAAAAGGGAAAGGTGTTGCCGTCATCAACGTTTAATTCACTAATTAGTGTAGTCAGCGCATAATTTTTAAAAACGGCAACACCAAGGATGAGGTAAAATGAGGTTGAAAGGAAACAAAACATAAAAACGAGTGTATCACTAATTAAACAATGTTCATTTGGTTAAATGAATCATTAAAACACTGCGTCACGGCTTGATAAGCCGAAACCAGTCCAACCAGTGGTCTTGTTGGCTCTTTGTATAAAGTCATATGTTGATGTCATTTCATTTTGCCTTATGATGCACTTTATTATGTCATAGTCTACATAATAATTTGGATTTCTCTGAAGTTTCCTTAGTATAGAATAAAAAAAACAAAACAAAACTGGAAGATTATAAATAACGATGGGGGATTTAATGTTATCTGTGGTATCATAAACGTCACAATCAAGCCATAACAATGATTAATTGTTTCGTAAATATTTACTTTTACGCGTCAGATCGTGACGTCAAATAAAAAGTTACAAATTCATCATTTTGTAAATCATTTTACACAGAACAACATCGTACCTATAAAACTGTTATAGAAAACAATTGTTTATGTACACTGTACAGACACTAGTTAATACAAGATAAGGAATATAAGTTTTGAAAAAGCATCTACAACCGAAAAAAAGCGTTTAGACACCTACGTAAGAATAAGAAATTAATAGATAAAAGCCCGAATACTGAAACGCTACTCAATTTTAAGTTGTACTTAAATATAGTGCTATCTCTTTCATTTTATGAAGAATTTGTAGTGATAGAACTATTTTTGAGAGCGTCTTAAAATTGAGTGACGTTTGAGTATTTGACCAAAAGGGTTACATAATTAATGTGTTGCAGTGTTTACCTTGCAGCAGCGTCGACCCCTGGCCTTGTAGTAGTTGCTGTTGCAGCCCAACGGCTTGCAGTTGCTGCAGCAGTTGCAGTTGTGTTGCGGGCGACAGTGCTGCCTCCGACGCGAGGTACGTCGCCGGGGCAATGGGTGCCGTCAGCCCCCAAAGGCTCGCCTGCATGGCTTGCAATTTCTTTTGTTCTTTCTCCTTTTGCGTGTCAGCGAATTTCACTACTAATGGCGCTGAACAACCTTCCATAGTTTGACTGTGGTGTAAAGCCTGGAAACGATCATGGACATTTTTATATTCAAATCGTACGTTGTTTTATCCTATTACTTTTACATATCTTTTTAGTCAAAAATAACTCTAATATTCGTGATTAATGCGAGTGGCACTCGCACACGATGGGCTCCATAAATTTATTTTTTGGATTTTTAGGTGCAGAATCGTAAAGGGCAGACCCACGTTCCTTCACCTTAGTCCGACGGGAATACCACAATCCCAGGAGGTAACACGTAGGTACACACACACAGGTAGAAACTACAGAGTTCTTCCTACTATAATTCTTGCACACTGCTTTAGAGCCTCTCAACACGTTCATACTATTTCAAAATAATCATGTCATTTACCTTAATAGCGGCGATGGCGGCCTGTTTCGACACAAATGTGACAAACGCGCAGCCCTTGCTCTGGCCCTGCGCGTCACGCAGCACGGTGCACTCCTCGATGGCACCGTGGCCAGCAAACAGCGCCCTCACATCGTTCTCAGACAACTTCTTGTTCAACATGCCCACGAATAACTTGCGTTCTGTTGGCAAACAAGAAAAATGAACGTTAGTCATTGGATGATAAAGTATAAATTAAAGTTGGCAAGAAAATTAAAATGGCAGTTTACAAATTTAATTAACACACTCCTGGTAATCTTTAGATAGATTAAAGTCATATAATTCGACTAGACCAAAAATGCACCGCATCAGTTTTGCACGTCAAAAAATAAAACTAAGGACTTGTTTCACAATGTCTAGATAGCCGCTATGTATTAGATAACTTTGAATTAAGAACGTAATTTGTATGCACTATCTGTCACATAAGTTTATCGGGCACTTACATGAAGGTGGTGAAACAGGCGCTTAATGTTTCGACAACAAAAATTACATAACAAAAGTTGTCAGATACCACAGATTGACACGAAGAACAAGTAACATTTCATAAAGATAACCTCTAAAACATCAAACACACTCGTCAGTAAAACGTTTAACCTTAATCTGTTAAAAATTACCTATTCAGTGACGACACACATTAAGTGCTAAATAATGTTCAGCTATTATCATCGAGACCATTATCCAAATGCTGTTTCGAGTTATTGAGGAAACATGTTTTCTTTAAGCATGCAATGAAACTTTGGGCCCTTAGTTTAAAACAAACAATCTAATTAAGCGAATCCTGTAATTCGCTAGAGCTTATATCTTGTATCAAACGCTCTCACTTAAATTCAAACACTATTTTCGTAGTAAATAAAAAAGAGCAATGAAAACTAAACGAACAAAATCTCTATTGTCGGACGCATATCACGTTCGAATTTGCATCGCACAATATCGAAGTGCATTGTCGTACACATGAGCGTATCGTTAGAAATCCAGGCGTGATCCTGAAATATGTACTCTTTGAACTACCCAAGCTCGGCGGTGGAGGGGCTAACTCGGAAATTTACGACATTCGACCTCGTATAGTGTCGGTCATAAAGCATTTTCCGTTTCGATGCATACGAATTTTTGATGGCGTTAAATCTTCCGAGATCCTGACAAGTGTATTAGCAGAGAAGTAACGGTGGCGAGTTCTGACCTAGATTTAGAGTTTAACTATGTATTAACACGTTGCGGCGGTCCGAGCTTTGTCGCATTTCGAAATTAGCACCTGCAGAATATAGAGCACAGGATAAAGAACCTATACACACATTGAAACAACACCAATTACACGACTTAAGCCGATAGCCTTTAACCCATAACGATCCCAACAAACGATTACAAGAGATAAACCATAATCCGAGCTTATCAAGTGGATCATTGATCGGGCACCGGTGTGGCCGCCGCGCCGCTGTCTATACCTGACTTAATCCATTACTTACTACACTCGACTCGTAACGACACCCGCGGGAAAAGGGCTTATCCTTTACTAAAGCAAACAAAATGTTATAACAACTCGGAAAAACGCGTAGCTTTTGTGGGTACGGTTGAACTGACAGCTAGCAGAAAGGCTAATCATCGCGAAAAACTGGTACAAATTATGCGCTACTGCATTTTGCTGTTGTGTGCCGAGCCGCCAAAATCAGGCCGAAAAAATGAGCATAAAAACAGGGTCAGAAGGAACGACGATTAAAAAACTACAAACGCACGTCAACGTTTGCACAGACAGACGTGAAATTTTCAACGTCAAAGGAGTGCGGTACACAATGCACGGTGTAGGGGAGTATTACGCGTAAAATCCAACATTTGGGGGACTCTCAATCCCCCAGTGAGGCAGGTGAGAGGCGAAATTGAAAAGGCGCCGAGACTGTTCAGTTTGTAGTAGGAGACGAGCGAGGAATGAACTGTGTTGCTGGACTACTGAAATGGTTCTGGAATGTATTTTTACTTTTCTTACAATTACAACGTACTGATGACATTTAGATAGTATTTATGATTCTTGTTCTTTAAACACTTCTACATTTTGTCTCGCTTAAGATAAAATAAAAGCGACATTAAATCAGTAATAATTGAGAGAGCGAGCAATGTCTCCGGTCTCCATACATCTTAGTATAAAGACGCACTTCGCCTCGCTCAGGTAACAAATATTTCATGTCGTTGAAATCAGCGCGCTTGTACCAAGAGATTAGCATGAAAATTTAGCGAGAAAACGAAACTTGAAATCCCGCGATCTTCGACGATAATGCAATACCTCGTAACCATACATTTTTGATGCCAAGTCGAATTTTGGCAGGGAAAGATTGAGTGCGCCGCGCCCTCTGGTGAACTCCGGAGAAATTTAAATTCCATTCTAACTGTGAAATATGTACTGACAGTTGCTTAAAAATAATGTTCGCGGCAATCGATTGGAAACGTTTCAATGTACAGAATATTTTATCTTCCAAATAAATATAAAGATAAGGTTGGCTTGTTCAATGTATGTTATGATCTAGAGCTTCAGATAACATGACTAATAAATGCATCCATAGGTTTCAAACATCATTCTGTACCCTTAATATGAGTTAGCTTTACGTTTAAAGTAATCGAAACGAGAGTGCATTCGGCGCTCTGATTGGCCGGGTCTAATAAACCAACCAATCAGAGCGTCGAACGCCCTCTCGCTCTTCTATACTTTAACGTAAAGCTAACTTCATACTAAGGGTACTGTACCAGTTTTCAGTAATAGCAATTTGATAACACATTAGGTTCATTTCCTATTACACGGGTTTAACTCAATCATTCCACTTACAAATCCGAATAAAATAACACGAAACATAACACCAAAACGATAAACGTAATACTTACTTAATACTAATAATAATAACAACAATTTCGTCTAATATTCAATTACCTAGTAATTCGGAATGTTCGTCGAAACTCGCCGTATGTAATTCCACATGTTTCTGTTAATACCTGCCGCTTTCCACCCCATTCAATTTGAGTTCGGATTTAATATTAATATATACCTTACACAGGAATTATTTCACGACAGCTCGGCATGGAGTTGTTGGCAATAATATTCAATTTAATTTCGAAATGTTATGACTAAAGTATTTGCGCGTTTATAAGCATCAAAGAATATTTGGTGGGTGTATTATGAAGAGTCTCTGTGTGCCAAATATATAGCTAAAGTTCTCTTAATTAGGCTTGTAATTAAAGGAAATGTACTCTATCATATACAATGTGATAGGCGTGGGACTTCTAACCCGTTAAGGCTGAGTACTACATCAAATTTTATCGACAAAAAAAATAATATGAGGGTTTGAACCCCTAATTTAAAATATTGGAAAATAGCGATTTTTTCGGTAAACATAATTCACAATTGATTTTTTTTCTCACCAAAACATTATCAAACATATGAAAAAAGTAATGAATTAGTTAGCCAAGGTTATTAGCTACCGTTTGTCGTTTTTTTGTTTCTACGACGCATACAACCTTTGATATCAAAAAAAGTAAAAAAAATATTAAAATAGCCATAATTTTTAGGGGGAGGGGATTCGACCCCTTCGACCCCCGACTTTTGTCGATAAAATTAGATGTAGTACTCAGCCTTAACGGGTTAGAAGTCTCACCCCTATCACATTGTATATATGATCATTTCAATATGATTTATATTTATCTTCGTTGTTGAACGACTGCACGGTTAATACGGTGGCTGGGTAACTAGCTGCCGCTCAACGTGGGGCGGGTTCGGTTATCGCACGGAGCAACTCTTTGTGGGATCCATAAATTGTTGTTTCGGGCCTGGGTGTCATGTGTATGTGAACTTGTATGTTTGTTTGTAAACGCACCTACGACACAGGAGAAAATCCTGTGGGGTAACGTTGCTAATGCAGTTATTAAATATTTAAGAAAAGTACATATTCAGTGTGTCGAATATCAAGATGTTTTGCAAGTACTTATTTTTAAAATTAAGTTAGAATGTTTACGTACTAGTATAGGTTTAGTAATAGTCTAGTCCTTAAAGCAAGCATTAGTTACCGGGACAGAAGAAAGCGAGCGAAACAAACGTCCAGTGGAAACAGAACAAAACAACAAACTCCTTGGTACAACTTACAATTGAAACAAACTCCAACTAAACGGGAGAGTCAAACTAATTAGAATAATTTAAAGTGAATCTTTAAGTCGAGAGTAATCTGTTTAAATGTTTAAATGCACAAGTAATTGTGTACTTTCAGCAAATAAGGCTTTAAAATGTTAATGGTGTAAGTGCACCATCGAGCCGGTAACGACATCCTTCGTTAAACAATTTACATAACCTCTCAAGTCTTTGGGGGGGAGGGAGCCCCCCACAGCCCCTGCGCAGTCCGACACCGACTTCACTTTTATAGTCGCACGGTGGATTCTTTCCCGTTTACGACTTTTCGGGGTAATAAATCAAAAGGTTGAACTCGAATCGAGGAAGAAGCAAAGATTTTTGTCGTGAATTAAATTTCAGTGTAAAATGGTTTCTGGGAATAAACGTAACCGTAACACATGTTTAATGTTAACTTCTTTTCCACGAAAGGATAGGAAGAAGATTATGGAAGTTCCTCTCTTATTGAAAGTTATTATTTTACCTGGTAACAATGTACCCTACTTCCATTTATTTACCTCCAAGGAAAATGTAGATACACATTTTTACCCTGTTGTCATACATACATCATAATTACCAAAACCAAATACTAAGAAACTAAGCCAACAAAATTTCGAACAACAAAACTTTCATTTATAGTATAAGCCGGTAAACGAGCAGACGGATCACCTGATGGTAGGCAATCGCTGCCGCCCATGGACATTCGAAACACTAGAGGCGTTACAAGTCGGCCTGGTCTTTTGGGGGTTATTGGGAAATAAAGAATTGGGAAGAATAGGGACAGGGGTAATTGGGCCTCCGGTAACCTCACTCATACAACACACACTGTTTTAATAACCACCATTAAACTAAATCCAGGAACAAAAAAAAAAAAATCGCTACACAACAACAAATGTCCTTCAAAAATGACATTGAATATGTAATTCTTGTTGTAAATCGGTCAGCAATATGAGTAATGGTGCCCACTTATGTACGGCAGACATCTTTACAATGTCCGTGTGACTTTAATGGACTCGTAACTGACAGTTTAGCGTTAAAATGTTACATTTTATTGTTCTTGTGGCCACATCAGGTGTAGTGACCTTGAGTTTCTAAAGAATCTGTTACCTAGGACATGTCTAGCAATTAGCTTTTGTCTTGGATAATGAGGTGTAGTCAAGGTTAGATGGTGATGTGTTTTCAATAATTTTTGGTCACATTTTCTGTGTGCAGAGGAGAAATAAATCAGTTTGTTAAAAAAAGATTAGTTATTTTTTTTAAAAAACAGGGTGATTAGAATTCTACATGTTAGGAAATTTTCCCAACGTTTATTCACCCCTTTCCTGTATCTATTCACCCTTCGAATTCTATTCACTCCATTTTACGGTAATAGAAGTTCGTAAGAGTTACAAAAAATACATTATGCGATTTTATTTGTGGAAAAAGAAAATAATAAATAATACATCATACATAGTTTTTGCGCACAAGACGTCAATTCAAAGTAGAAATTAATTTGACCCAGTAAATTACTTCTTATTCAATATTAGACTACAATGAATTTATAAAAATAATTAAATTAATTACGTAGCTATAAGGTAGTAAATAATTTATTAATGAGTCAGCCTATTAAGGTACAATAGTGAATAATAAATAGGTATTGTTTCTGGGCTGACTCCTGGTAATTAATTATGTACTTAGAATATAATATTCTATACATTTTGTAATATTTCATTAGCATTTGATGAAAGAAACGAGGCTATTCTTTTCGGCTGTTTAGGATCAAATGTTTTTGCAAACTAACACTTTAATGCTATCACAATTTGTAAATGTCGTCCGCTTATTTTTCACACTGTGATTCCTGGATATGTGGATATATTATTATGTGGAAGCAGGATTGACCTCTATTACATAGAATTTCGCAAGAATGCACATAACCATATTAAATAGCCTTAATAACCTCTTGTTTGTTGGAATATGAGACACAATAGAAAACACATTGTGTTTCGAGTAGATTTGCGTTTCGGCACACCATAGGTGGTATTAAAAAATATAGGTATATAAAATAGATTTATTGTATTTTTAGTGTAACAATATACCTAGGTAAGAAACACCAAAAAGATATAAGAAAAAGGGTTAAGAGAGCAAATTAAACTAGACTTTTCACCCTAACCCTCTTTAGGTCTAGGTTGCGAACTAAAGGCTAATCTAAAAGCTGAGCTCCCCGGGTCACTATCAACAGTCCCCTACTAGGGGCTACTTTAGTGGCTATTATCCTCGACTAACTCATAACTCATGCCCTTCAAAGTGCGTATGCCTGTTGTCACGTAGTCAGTCGTTAAGTTGCGAGTTATGTGCTAGTGCTGCCACCTAGTTCGAGTTTTAGTAGTAGCTGTCGATTTTTTTGAGGTTATATTTTTTATTTATTGGGTGTTAAGACTGTGACTGCGAAAAAATCTGTTGAAGGCAAATCCTCCGCTAGTGCTGATCACCTTTGCCCCCCATGGCGTTTAATGTGTTAAGGAAGGTTGTATTGGAAAAATATGGGTTACTAGGTATGATTTTTATAATTGACAGTGCATTTTTTTTTGTACTTGATATATTTATTACGTTTTTAAATGATGCCGCGACCTTTAAGTCGGGTTTTTAAATATTAGAATAAAAATATTAAGCTTAATATCTTCTTCCTGCAAACCCATTAGCTCGTTTCCACCACGAATCGACATTCACAGTAATAAATCGGTTAAAAGCCAATTTTTAAACTTCCACATCAATTTACTTTATTCAGGCATCAAAACAAAATCAATCATGTGTAATTATTTAGTCAAACGGACTCGATATTCGGAACAAACAATGGAAATCACATCAGTTTAAACCTCAATGGCAATTTTGTCGGATAAATCGGTGAAAAACTAGCCGGATTATCCGAGAGTTTTCAAAGTCAAAGTCAAAATTATTTATTTCAATTAGACCAGGAAGGCACTTTTGAACGTAAAAGCAAATATAATAATATTAATAACGTCTGTCTGTCGGTCAGTCCTCTAGTGAAGCTATTTGCTCGTTCCAAAGTGTAGATTCCTATGGAGAAGAACGAGCAAGAAACTCCATAGGTTATTCTTTTCCAATCAGATTCACAATACAATTCATGGTTACATTGTTTCGATTTTCATGTTCGTATCGATATCGATATGTGTCGGGACATCCCTAGTTACGTACGGCCGCGTGTGTATTATCTTTTGACACAGATCCTCTACTTTGTGTGCTGTGCTTATGTCATTGTGAGAAACAGTCAAGGTGAAAATATTTTTACGTCCATTTGTATTTTAGCACTAAGTATTTCGTTTTTTCGAACTGTTCAATGTCACGTGAATGTGTAACTGTATATACTATGGTTACATCAAACAAACCTTGATGTTGTTTTATTACGTGTTAAACAGACTAAAGGTCTCAGCACACATATGGGATCGGAAAGGGATCGTAACCGTAACGCCTTTTGCCTCGCTGTCAACCAGGCGTCAACCTACCGTATGCACGTAACGAAAGCGTATCAGCAGCGCCTGTACGTCAACTCGGCTACGGCTAGGCGCCACCGTGCTTACGCCTCGCCGTCCCGTCGCGGGAGGGGAAAGGGGAAAGGGTGGACGTAGAGATGTGAGCTCGGGTACGGAGAGACGTAAGCGCGGGAATTCAAGTTCGGAGCCTGTTCCGAGGCGAGGCGATTACGTTATTATTCCGATTAGTGTGCGTTGCAGTAGGGAGTTTAATACAAACCATTCTGAACGGCTCGAGGCGATACGGTGACGATCCCTTTCCGATCCCATATGTGTGCTGAGATCTTTAATCTTTGTGTTTAGGTGTAATCTAACAGTGTGTGATGGCACGGAGGATTAAGACGCCCTATTCTCATGCATGAGGGTGCGAGTTCGAAACCTACCTACGGCAAGTACCAATGGGACTTTTTTCGAGTTATATGTACTTTCTAAGATTATTTAAACACACAAACCTGAGCTTATAATTACTAATTATAAGTTTGAAAGCGCTAACCCGCATTGAGCAAGCGTGGTGATTAATGCTCAAATCTTCTCCATGCGAGAAGAGGCCTTTGGTCAGCAGTGGTTACTTATAGGCTGTTGATGTGTGTAATCTAATGTAGTTACAATAAACCTGTGGAATATAATTAAATCCACGACATTATCAAAATAAAATTTATGAATATTACGGTCAGACTAATTTATTTAAGTACTACAGTCATCTTAAATCTCATCTGTTTTGCGAATTCGTCAACAGAAACGCAAAAGTTTCGGACTATTTTAAGATTCATTAAATTAGTGGCCCATTCCTACCCGGAGACGCATACAAATTAGCCGTGTTTGCGACGCTGAGTGTACATAGGTACACTGGCGTGCAATTACATGCTCTCTACACTTAGTATCATACAAAACGGAATAATGAATTAAAATTTTGGAAGTGTTTAATTTTTAATATGGCTATTATTAATTTACGTGTAGGCTGGCTGTGTGACAAAGGTTGTAAAGTTAATAAGAATGGGAGCGCAGATCCATACATAGAACATACTTAGTAGAAAAGATGTGAGTGTAGGGAACCTAGATCGAAATCATAGAACACTAAAACGTGAAATTCTACAAAGACTTTTAAATAGATATACCCTAAAAAATAAGTAGCGTAACCCAATTTGTTATAAATGACGAGCTGATCTAGCAAACTTCGTACAAACATGTTTTTCCCACCTTTTAAACCTTCCAAAAATAATTCAACACCAACAATTGCCAAATCGGTCCAGCCGTTCTTGAGTTTTAGCGAAACTAACAAAGTACAACAATTGATTTTTACTTAAAGAGGATTAACAGTACTTAATTTAAAATATTTTTAATGATTTCTCGTGCTATTGTTAGTCGCAACAGATCTTAAAATTCTCTTTAACTGAAGCTATATTTTAAGCACGCAACTGTAACAACATCGGGCAGCCTTAGTTAGCCTGTTCCTTGTTTTAATTTATGTACGGTCCCATTGAAAACAATTACCTTTTGCACTTGCCTTGATGAGGTGAATTAAAAAGCCAGAAGAATTATTCAGTGAGTTTGTTGTTTTTAAATATTTAGAAGTGGTTCTCATTTCGTCTGTGAACCGAGAGTAATTAAATTAAAAAAGAGGACCCGACCATACTACCGACTTGTGAAAAAATTCAAACAAACAAACTCTGGGTCTTTTACGCTGTAATATTGTGTGGTTGGAGTGTCAAATTAAATCTTTAAGGATTGGTTACATTTTGTCAATGAGGGATTTGTATTTTGGGGTCATTAGATGGCGCCACTGAGACCTAAGGTCCTATTAGTCCAATTAGTATTAGTTTTCTTATAGTGACTGACTAATGAGTTAACTTGATCAGTAGATTTAAATTTACACTAGCACGTCCATAAAACCTCTCATTGGATAAGTTGGTTATTAAAAAAAAAACAATTCCTTATAAATCTACTACAATTTATCTTTCGCTTTTCTCTATTTACGTTAGGCTCCTGAATCTTTTTTATATCACTTTCGTGAGACATACTAATCATAATGTATTTCGGCGTACTCACGTAACTATTGGACAAGGAACACGACTAGTTTCAAGCCATGCTAGAGGCTCATAGTCTTGCATCCTGAATCTTTCTACAATTCTACTGTCTGATGTAATGATTACTTAAACTATTCCTAAGTAACGATTTCGTATACAAAACAATTGCTAAGAACAGGGTTAAGTAATCATTAAATGACTCTGAGTAAGGCAGTAAGTCAAAATCTTTAATGTCGCGAGTAGTTTACTCGACAAGACAAACATAGTTAGCGGACCACAAGGGCAAGCGAAATATGAAACCGACATAAGTGTTTATTAGCTTGTAAACAGTTTAACACGACTGTGCCACGGTGTCACCGTTAACGCTGTAGGGTTAACTGTGTGAACACGATAGCTGGGCTTATATTCAAGTAGCTGTTCATAGGTAAGACTATTGTTTCTACCATTATTTAAAAGCTGTCCCATTGTTTCCCAAATTGGCCGATAATGCCCCCTTGTGGATGCTGAAGACCCTAGAAGAAATGAAACTTCTCTCCCCCGCCACAATGTGTACTACTGTTGAGACCTAGTTGAACACTTATCGAAAGAGGTGATTATTTAGATTTGTCCCAGAGATCTACATAATTAGTATAGAAGTAGAATAGAAGCGCTACAAAATAACTGATTAACAAAGTAGGCAGTGTGGATAATTAAATAAGTTTGGGATTTAGAGAATGTCAGAGGATATGAAAAAAAATAGGTACATGACGATGGTTACATGGGTGCACATAGCCTAACGTTTAGCCAATGAAACAAAAAAGATCCGAAACAAAAAAAAACAGCAACAGCAGCTAATACCATTATCTGGAAGAAAAACAGTTAAAATTCAAAGATTTCCTACCAAAGTTGCCAAGTAAAATAGTTTTCGCAGCTGGCAACTGCGTCGTCGGGACTAATTTTCTCTTTATTATGTTGCTAGTTAGAAAATTTGTCAAAACTCGTTAACGCGGGCCGGCGGCGGCTGTTACATCGTTTGTTTAATTTGTACCACTTCCTCTTGCAAACAATTATACTAGTTGGATAATTTCAACTCATTATAGCCTATTCTAGTTTTTACTTTTTTTGTATCCATAATTTTTAGCGTCTGCTAACAGAGTACCGAAACCCGTAAAGTAAACCTTAAAGTAAGCTAAGTTTAAAGTGGTATTTTAGTTGGACATTATTTAGACAAGATGCAGCAGTTATATAAAGTAAACAATGCAAATAAAAAACATCTGCATCCACTCGAGTTACATACTTCCGAGAGTCGGAAAAAAAATTCAACGCAACACACAACAAACAGGGATACGACTTTTTCTGTCTACGAACTTCAACGAGGGGATCCATTTACAGAGCACCCACGGCCGTAGCTAGTTGAAAACATCCCTTATTCTCAAAATACTTCGCTTGCTTTCACGCGAGAGGGGGGAAAGGCCGCGGCTTTCCGAAATTACGGAGCAAACAGCAGCGATACCGACGTATAAACCTCGCATTGTTCACCTCGCCGTGTCTTCTAGCCACGTTTATTTCCCTCACAGTACTTATTTGACGAGATTTCATTATGTACGCTAGCTTTTCAACCTCACCCCGCGACCCACTCGTTTGCAAAATGTATGGAAAACTAAGGAGCTCATGGAATGTTGTATGATTAGTTTTAAATTGTATTGCCCCAATTTACGCTCGTATCTCGTGCGAAAATTGAGAGATTATGACTTACGTCGCGTGTGTATTATGTAAAAACAATTTTCGAAACATGCCGCAGCGTTTGTTGTAATGTTTTTAAACGGGATTAGATTCGTGATTGTATTTTATGTGATACGTTTGTAAGTTTCTCACAATTTACATAATTCAAGGTACCTACACAGATTAGTGTTCGCGAAATCTTTGAATATACAATATACAGTACATAATCCGAGACAGTCTCTAGAATCTCATCTCGAACAAAAATAGCCAGACGTTTTCAATTTAAGGGAATCGTAATAAAATTTAATTAAACACGGAGCGCCATTTCTTTTGACTTATCGTCTGCCTAATCTACCGTTTCAAAATCTTTGCGGAGGCATCAAACGAAACAAAATCGTTGCTAAATAAAGGGAAGAATAAACAAAATTGAAATGTTCTGTAAAGGAAACTGATTGAGTGAAAAGGGGAATCTTGTCTGTCATTACTTTGTGATTGGTCGCTCGTGTGTGCAGAGATACGGCGATTTCCGTGCGACTTGTGCTCAAAATAACGTGCAATGATGACAATTGGAGCTCACTGGCTCACTGGGAAACGTATTGATGTTTTGACTGAGATATTCACTTATTTTTCCTCATCGAAATTAAAAAAAAATGTCTTTGTGGTATATTTCACTAAACACACAATTGATATTCTTGTTTTGTTTCATAAACATGAGTACCTATTAATATGTATTTAATGTTGCTTACCTATAACAAAATAAATTATTCTTTAACACGAATCCATCACATAGCATCATCCATCACCAGTCCATATCAAATTATACTATTTCTCATTGCAATTGATAGTCAAACAATCCGAAAAAAGTCCATTATAGTTTTATTATCACAGATAATATGATAACACAAAGAAGAGCTATCCACACGCGTAAAAAAAACAAAAGTGTAGCCGCGAAATGACGCAAAGAAAACACAAGCGAATAATATTATAATATGCGCGCTCAAAACGTTTTATCGCAATCATCAAGCCGTCAATAACTTCCCGCAAGGGGGTAGAAGTGGTGAAAAGGAAAAAGTCGGTTAAAGTAGGACCCCGAGAACAAGATACGGGTTCTGTAGTTAAGAAATGAAAGGAAAATTTTAGTGCTTGAATTTGTTTTACGCCAGCTTCAAACGTTGGCATCAATAGTCCTACACCAACTCCAAACATTGCTTCTGCTGCCTTGGGAGAAGTGAGTGGGAGTGTCAGACTCTTACTGACTAAAAACCAACCCGTTCCTAATAATGTTCTTCGAGCCGGAGCCCCGGCAACCCGTCAGGTCTTCAGTACCCTTAGTACAAGTTTGCTTTACGTTGATTCATTTGAGCCCGCCAATCAGAAAGCCGAACGCGGTCTTGTTTCGATCTTGTTAAGCGTAAAATAAAGTCGTATTAAGCCTTCCGACTACTTCAAATTTTTTAAACACGGTACCCTAAAAACCAGCAAATAGATCCTCTCCCTGTGCGCCCAACTATAACAATGACGTGTCGGCATCAAATGCTAATAGAGAAGGAAGTGTACCATCGCGAGACGTTTCATTTCCACACCGATCGCTCCTTGAATTGAATAAATTTGAATTCGGGAACAAGCATCTTAAAGCGGGCGCAAAAAGGGGTGGCGAGCGTCAAAAATAGTGGGGGGCAGCAATCGAGATATTGTTTGTGCATTCATTATTATACGATACTTCCTTTTTATTTAAGTTACAAGTGACGCCAGATATTTAGTTTGTTTAGAAACTGAATCTTGATGTTTTGGAATAAGGTCTTATTTGAACATAGCACAATAATCACTCGTTAAAACACTGGCCACTTGTAGGCTTCTCAATAGCATGCTACTACGCTTGGGCTTCAACTCTCATCAGTGTTAGCTATTGCAAGTTAAAGTTGTACTGTGAGGACAATCACTATCACTCCAACTCCAAATAGTTCGCTCCTTGAATACAAAAGGGCCACAATTCAAAAAAAAAATCAATAGTTTTGTTGCCAAAATTACACCTTCAGGTCGCTTCAGGTTGTAGGATAAGCAATTATTTAGAGGCAAGAAAACAAAGAGTGATAGCTGTGGACTACCTAGCGGGTAGCCGGTACCGGGGCTCGGGCTCGAAAAGCAGGAGTAGGAACGGTGTGATTTTTAGTGAGTAAGAGTCTGACACTGCCTCTCACCTCACCCAAAGCGGGAGAAGTCATTAGATGATTTTCCTACCCTCAGAAAAATACCAATAAAGAGTATTGAATAACAAGAGTGAGGATTACTCGTATAGCCCATAAACCAACATTTTTGTCGATTTTACGTTTGTAAGCATTCAAGGTTAAATGGATTAAAATATCGGGCAATAAAATACGTGTTTATTGAAATATATGAGTGGGGGTTGATGAAATTACCCGCACACCTGGCATGGCTTAAGGATTCCGACAAAGTTATTAAATTATTTCGCAGTAAATTAGGGTAATATTTAATGTGTTACAGTGAACTGAAATTCGGCGGGTGTTTTTAACTGTTCACTACAAACGGTATTGCGGTAAAAAGTTAAGATATTTATTAATTTGTTTATATATAATTCACGGAGGACTTATAGCTACTAAAAAACAGATAAAAATAACAATTAGCACAGGTATCGTTCAGCCAATTACATGTCCCTACGTGTATGATTTCGAAAAAAAGATAATAGTGTGTGAGTACTATGTTAATTTAAAAATATGTTTGTTACAAAGATATGAAAGACACAGACCATATGATTAGAGTCAAAAAAGGAAATTAATTATTTTATTCCTGGTTAAAAAACTTGAGGCTTAAGCACTTAACGCAAGGATTAAATTTCCTGATCACATAATACATATAACATCATTGATTCAAATGGGAAATGTATCATTGGCAATAACATTCCATAAAGAAATAAGATACAAAACGAAACACAAAATATATAATAAGTGTCACAGTCATTACTCGTCTTGTCAATAAAAGATCAATTCGATAATAATTTGTCATCTCGATCGAATGAGACCGAGAGACGGTACAAAGGCAAACGATACCCAATAAAAGTGCGCTTAGCTTGCGAAAAAAATATGGCATTTATTTTATAAGCAATTCGAGTATAAATATGGCCGTGCGAGCGAAGGTAGAGGAGTGCTTTACCAATACCGATGTACTCAGTCGATGGAGCAATTTCATCGCAAATTGAAACGTCGTACCTGCTCAGTATATTATGTTGTTCCTTTTGTTGCTCTTTGATGCGAGAAGAAATGCGAATAATACAATAAATAGCGATATTACTCGCGAGAAACGCCCGAGGAGGGGGCAAGAGGGGTGGGAGGGATTATTTTCAGACGAATAAAGGAATATGCGACTGTCAACATAGCGACGTGGAAATGTAATATAATTTTTTTTTGCGTTTTTTTTTCGTCTCTGTCGACAATTTGTTTGATTGCCCAGGGCCCGACTAGGTTTTGTTTGATTAAAATTAAATTATGGTTGTGTACTTAGTTACATTATATAAGTATTATTTATCACGGGATCAGAGGGATGTGATTACGACAAATAACAGTTGGATAATTCAAATTGGATAGACAACGATAAACAATACATTTATTACATTTTCCAGTGGACGATAAAATTTATCATAATCTCCAATACTCAATTCAATTAACACAACACATAACATATACAATCATATCTATCAAGCATTAATCAAATTAACATCAAAAGGACCTAAAACTTAGGTAACAAACAAGAGAGAGATCCGATATCTCTATCTCTGTCTCATTTACTCAACAAGCAATTTGTTTACATCGTCGAAATCAATGAGTGTCCCGATCGTAGATATGAAGATATGACGTCTGCTGTACAATGGGGCTGTCTGTGTGTCCGTTCGTCTGGAATTTCGCCGCGATGTTAGATAGCGTCACCACGACGGTAAACGGGACTCATTGAGAATACTACCAGTAAAGTTGTCGAGCTTTTGTATATTTATATTTAAAAAGTACCCAACGTGTTCTTTTTTGAGATAGGGGGCAAACGATCAGACCGATCACCTGAAAGTATTCGGCTCATGGACAGTTTGAGCCGCAACGCAATTTGAGGGCGCACTTAAAAATTCATTGCTTTTTTGATAAATGCTAACTTATTATTATTTACTAAATTGTACAATTAAAAATAACGCGAGATTTTAAGCGTTGTTTACATTTAATTTTAAATACACTACATCAATAAACCAATACAATAAGACAAAACAAATACCTACAACCGAAAAATCGGACACGAACCGAAAACACACTTGTCAAAACATCTAAGCTAAATAAAATTAAAGTCAAATAGAACACACGCTCACCGATTTTTCGGCCTGTATGTCACGGACAAACGCAAAACGCGTGAGAAAATTAAACAACACATAGACCAGTGATTGTGTCAACGCTTTCCATTTCACTTGAGAGTCTGACACGGGTGTTCTGGCTCTCCTACTATACGGTCCGTGTGTACTCGAGACGTAGCGCAAATAGGTTAGGTACGTACCCGCCGTCTGATTGCTCTGATGTCCCGGTCTAGTCAAATGGGCAAATCGAATTATTAGCTAGTGATGTGATTGTGAGAAACACCACATCTCTTTGTATTACGTGATACGACATTATATTGGAAGCGTAGTGCGGTAACTTCGAAGACAATCCGATTATAGTGCGATGTATATGAAGTTTTAATTCGATTTTGATACTTAATTTTATTGTGCGCTCCAGTGACGCGACAATGTTGTTGATGCTTGGGAAATGATTTATTATGTTGCCGGGATTGTAAGTCAATTTGTGTGAGTTTGGAATTGACGAAGCTCATACGAACTTTATGATTGGTAACTCGTCATCTCCTAAATGACAATAGAAGAGAGAAACGCCATCACTATTATAAGTGGTTTTCCTAAACGAATGTGCGTATTATTATAAGTAAGTAATAATAATAGCTCCGGTCAGGTCAGTTAATCATGATAGGGAAAATCTCAACTCACAGCTAGTGGTGCAGAATTCCTATCAGAATTGTTGATGGATAATGATAGATGAGGGTCTCTGGTGAAAGCATGATAGTTACAACGAACCGAAAAAGCAAATAGTCATTCCATAACATTGAACATAATAATATTACTACCATCTTTAAACACCGCCCGCCGGTCCGTGCAGTCCGGTTCAATATGAAGTGTCAATATTTGGTATCGCCAACGATGCGAACCGAGTCTGTCGAATCGATTCGCATCCGATAATTCCAGGTATCGAGTGAGGCTTAATTGGGGATCGAGTTGTCGTCGCAACGTTGAGTAGACTAGGGAGCGATGAGCGAGTGTACAATAGGTGTTACAGGGAACGTGTGGGTGTTACGGGATTAATATTAAAAGGGAATACCATCTGTGATAGGTCACAGACAGGATAATAGGGTGATTCCCTAAATTTTATTTCAATATCGAAAATAGATTTCTAATTTTCATACCAGTCATTAGTATTATCCGCAAATAAATGCAGTATTATCCGCTAATAAATGCCTATTGACGTATAATACGGATACCAAAACAAGGAAATGCTTTAGCCAAAAGAGGAAAAAATAATAGTTCTGGGAAATACTCCAACGATAACTGTACTTGATATAGGTTAATAGTCAATACTGTTGCTATTAAATAGTCGGCAATTTACCATAGAAATATAAAGGAAACACAATTTAAAAACAAAATCACAATAAAAGGAAAATCTAATCACAACGTTCAGAGCTATCAACCGTTATAAAAAAAATGCTCATTTTATCCTTATTACAAGCTAAAAATACTCAGAAATGTAACAAAGTTACCTACAAATGAACAGTATTATAGAATCACTGTCAATTTACTTACGAAGTTACATTTCCTAACAGCTTTTGCGAATAGTCCCGATATGAGAGCTGCGGCGAAATATAGAACTAAAAATAAAGTTGGATCTGATATTTTGTTCTGTCTGGTTTGTTGAATCAATAATAAGTAAAATAGACGTTGAAATTATGGACACTAAGCACCAAATAAAAATACATTGGGACGACTCATTACTATGAGTATAATAATAAGCCTGATCTAATTAAAATTTAATTACAACAAAATCATTTTATGTTTCGTATTACTTTTCATAATTTTTGCAGTAGTCATTCTAGTGCCTATATAATCTGTACTTAACAAGATGGCCGCTGAACCATAGACTGCGTTAAACCGAATATTGGAGCCATATTTTATCTGTATTGACAAGTGTCAAGATTCGTTGGCCGCCATTGTTTGCGCAGCTCTCTAGTGTCAAATGTGAATTAAGTTCGCTAAAAGCCCAGGTGTTAAAATGAACATTTTGAATTGTTGCAAGAGATTCAAGTTGGAAATAAATTCACGGACTGTTTATTTGTTATTGACACAGAACTCGTCCGGAGCGGATTATTGGATCATTTAAGTGAACTTGACAATGAGAGATTTCGAGTTTTCGTAAATTGTATTTACATATTTGTGAATAGGGATGAATAATGACGGATAAAGGCTTTATAAATTGTTGTTTAATTTTGTTTCCCTTGCTTAACATAGGCTGCACCTAATGTTAGACAACTTTTATCATACCATAAAAAACCCATAAAAGAACCTAACATTAAAAATTCCACACGATATTTAGTTTAAAATAAAAATTTTCAAAGGAATTTTTAATTAGAAAACTATTCGAAAAACCCAAGTTTGAACTTTCCGTGTGGAGGTGCGTTTTCAATTGTTGTTTTTTTTTAAAACACCTGAGAGCCAACACGGGGCACATCCTTTTAATTAAAACGGTGTTGTGAGGATTCGCAATGGCGCTCACAAATAAATTAATTCATTTTGTTTTAGTTTCGTGTTATATTTACTCAAGTCCGTACACATAGCTCACAAACCATTTTATCTTGATCTCGCTTTGTATGATCTCTCCGCACATTCGACGGTCAGTTTATACTGGTTTTGTATAGGTTGATGTGTAGTCGTGTTTATCTCATTTATGGAGTTTATGTAAACGTTTCCCATACACAACAATGCCCGCCTCTGGTTTATTCGAGACGAAAGTGAATATTCCCATGGTTTCAACAGCAATCGGTAATTACGTGGTAAATACTCGCCTGAGGACAGCTTCGTATTGTCATGTCATTGTTTATGTTTTGATAACAATACTTTTGTTGCTGTGTATTTTGACATACATATGTAATTTTATATGACTGTGACTGTGATGTGGAAGATCATAAAAGTTTAAATAGCAATATTATCTTAATCTTCTTAGAATAAAGTCCAAATTAGAATGATAATGGACGGAAAGTGGGATTATACGTTTTTATAAAAGTAGCGAATTTTTGTCCCGTTCCATTGAGCTCAAATGAATAATAACAGTCAACTTATACCTACCAAAAAAGCAATTTCCACAAATAACGATAAATTCAGTAGCAGCCAAAACTAAATGGAATAACATGTAATAATTGTTTCATAATAATTGCATGACAAAATCACAAAACGCGTGACGCGAGTTTAATTTGCGTGAAAAATTTTGTAAACGCGAGCGATTCAATAACCGCAGTGGACGCGCACGCTCACTGTTTTATTGCTTTTACGCGAATATTACTCGGAAACGTTTTAACGTATCATTTTGCAGAACATAAAATGCATTAGAGTAACGTGCATTGTGCAGTTTTACCAAATTAAACGGTGAGGCGCATCAACAATTTGTAGTCTTTATATTGTAACTACCATTAATAAGGTTGCTTTTCCACCAGAGATGTACTATCAAGTACTATGTAATAAGCTAAGCTGGGAAACTATGTGACCATTTCCACCGGTACTCAGCAATGGTTGGTGGAAGCCAGACGCATCCACAGCAACGTAGCATAGCACATCTCTGGTGGAAAAGCAATCTAAACATCATTTATGTAAAACAAACTCAATTTACGATTTAATATCTCATTGACTGCCGCACTCAGAAACATTTAATAATTACTTAAACTATTCCTTAGTAACGATTTTGTATCGAAACCAAATGCTAAGGACTGGTATAAGTAATCATTAAATGACTCTAGGTACGACGGTAAGTAATGAATTGCATTGTCCTAAATTTATCACCTATATGCTATCCCATCCGTCATTTCAAAACCTATCTTCTAACTTAGGCATCGAACTAACTTTTAGCACTCACTAACCAAAACTAAAACATAGCACACTTGTATATAACTCGTATATGTAAGTAACCAATCTGTCCTACGGATATTGCTAGATTACGGCGTTGTTGTGGCATTCAATAATATTGGTTCACTTGACTTAGTTTATAAACTTGGGTAACGTGAGCTCCATCGCTCGGAGGCATCATTACGATGGATGTGGATATACGCAAATATCTGAGTTATGTTATTTATTGTGGAATGTAGTGATATACTGACTAACTTCTGTAGTTTTGCCCGCGTTATAGGATCTGTAGTAGAGATTATACTTACAGAATAATAGTTTAACAACGCCTATAACGCACAATTTATGTATTATTTAATAGCAATAGTAATTTATAACGTGCAACGTTTGACCAGAAGCTGACGAGGCATGATCATGATAGCTTGGTTAGAGGACCATCACACCTTATTCACTATGTTGGAATAAAAAAATCAATCTACCTTTGTTCCTTATGCAACTATTATAATGTAAACAGTGCCCTAAAGTGCTTAGCTAGCTAACATCGCATCTCGCCACACATTCGACTCTTGCGCCTTGAGGCAACACACACCTCCAAAGTCAAGTAACACTTTCTTAGGTAATTGATAAATAATTCGTTTTATTTTATCAACCCAAATCTAACACACTAAAGGGCGGCGCTGATCCATCCCTAGGTTTTGTCGTGAAACTCCAACCATCCAAAATTGAGCAATAACACACAATGAAATCCCACTACACTCACAAGACACTCGACCAAAAAAGACATCGCAATATTATTAAGTCAAAGTTCAGCATTAAGTACCGAGGTGTAAGGTCAGGGAGACCCTTTGAATATCTCACCGTTTCCAGGTAAATATATTTATCTTGAGGCAGATAGCGATGTGGCCGACAGAATTGAGATATGGCCAGGAATGCGGGCCTGTCCCCTGATCGATATTACCTTGGATTGTTTCGTCTGTCAGGCTGAGGGTCGAAGGGCCTTTTGTTCAAGACTTGCTTTATCAGTATTATGGAATATTGTGACTAAATTATTTGAGGTCGTCGGTTATTTTATGTTCGTAAGTTGAGATGCATTAATGTTATTTAACAAAGCTGGTTTAGAGGTTGTAAGCAAAGTCATAGCTTAGTAGGAAAGTATTAAAGAAATAGTCAAAAACGCCTTAGTCTAAATACCATAACAATTCCTCACCATCACCATTGCAGTTTCTAGTTTACTTTCAACTAGAATGGACTACTCTATAACCATATCTATATCCATATATCAACAACTGACAAGGTTTTGGTATATTTATTTGGTGCTTTCAAATTTAAAAAAATAGCCACACTACACAGAAATTGTTAAAGTATCTTTACTACCTTCAAACAATATGCAACAGTTGCAACAGACCACGGATTACCAACCACATAACGATGTATACGTAAATTCATTACCCACCTATATACGGTGAAGGAAAACGTATTTAAAGAGTGGCACACGTTTGATGATAAATAAGAAACGTGACCAGCCAGTTTGTCATGGTCTCGCATTGTATTATCCTTCTACAAATGCAAAGGTCAATTTATACTGGCTCTGCATAGCTTGCAGTGCTGTATAGTAACTGTCACGTTTGGAATCCATTACTACTGTAACGGATACGTTTAAGCGGTAGTGACATTGACGTTAAATATTAGGTGTTGCCAACTTAAGAATTTTGGTGGGCATAGAGAATTTTCTTTTTATTTCCATTGTTTATTTTTTCCTTTCCCTCCTAATCTTTGCCATAAGTTTACCAGTAATGCTTTTAGTTTTACGCAAGTAGGGGTGTAAAACATTGTCAGACACTGAAAAACCAAAGCCCAATTTTAGGACAACAATTATTTATCTTCCATTTTCCAAATTATTTAGGTACATTTTTATAATCCACAAGAATTTACTTTGAAATCCTAAAAACGAAAAGTTAGATGAAATTATCATGTACCTTTTCATGTTCGCTGAGGCGAATAAAATAGTAAACACAGCGCCCCTGGCGGAATGTAAAGTAACCAGACACCTGTCAAGTTGTCACAGTAAAGACTAGTGTTGTGATTTTTGCGTAAAAGGAAACTTTGAAGTCATAGTCGATTGATCGTTGAAAATCGAGACTCACTTTGAGCGTCTTAGCCTTAAACTCTGCAGGAGTTTGACTAAGCTTGTTATGTTCACGGCAAAGTACCTAGATTACTAGATTATATTTGAAACCATCTCAATTCTTCCCGCGGGTGTCGATAGAAGTGACTAAGGAATCACATATTTAACTGAGAATGGACAGCAGAGCTTTCTGATAAACCTGTACCCTTAGTACGAGTTTGCTTTACGTTGAACGAAAACAAAACGAGACCGCGTTCGGTGATCTGATTGGCCAGCGCAAATGAACTAACCAATCTGGGCGCTTTTATCGTAAACTCATACTAAAGGGTGCTGATCTTTTCTCATTGCGATCCCCTACTAGCCTGCCAAACGTGGAGATTATAACAAACCCTTCTTTAATAAAGAAGGTCCTTAATCCAACTAGTGTAGTGATGAACTCTCACGGGCCTTCGTAAATAGAACTCGGAAACTAAATCTATTATCTTAGAACAAACAATAGCTATTTTCTTATCATTTACAAAGTTCTAAGTGTGTCATAGAAATGGTAACGTGATAGTAGACGAGGATCCCTCGGCGGACCCATAGACAATCGGAGGCGAAACAATGACGAACGTGACATACACACCAACACACATATCTTTGAGGGCCACTGATTATTGAGTTAATGAAGTGATCATGTGTGTGCTTAATTAATTATTGAGAAATAGGAGAAGTGTTAAGGTGATAATCAGTTTGGAAGAAATACTTTCTCGGATACATTTTCTATTCAGTAACAAGTTAGTGTTAGTTTAATATAAGTAGCATTCAAATTACGGCAAAGCAAACGCGGTGGGATTTTTGTATTAAAATTGTTGTTACTTTTACAGAAGTCATAATGATGAATTATTTTATTGTTAAACTATAAGAAATATCTACACTTGGAAGCAAAGAAACGTTAAAAAAAATTCTTGCCAATTATTCTAATTATTAATAATAATTTTCTGATACAAGTATTTTATTAATTTGTTACTTATGTGGTATGAAACGTAATTTAATTACCTTTAAAATGTGAGTATTTTTTTTTGTAAAACGCACTGTTTTTCCGTTTATAGAAGGTTCTTTAAAATTAAAAAGAATAAGCTCCGTTTCAAGGCTCCGTTTCTTTGCTCCCAAGCGGAATTTTCACCTATTTCCCTACAATAAAATGCGAATTATGATCCCTCCATTGCTTCTAGTTCCGTGTACATCCTATCAACGGCTCAAGGCGCAAAGTCAGCATAACAGATGCATTGTTGTCACATATATGTGACACCCGGCGTAGGGCTGCCACCCAGCGTTCACGAGATACGTATCAGAATGTCACAAACTTTAGTTTTCAATTAAATTACGCCGACATTTGTAACAAACGTGTGACTTTGACGGCACATTTGTGATTTAATGTTGGGATTTTAGAAGTTTATTTTGTTGTACTTTGTTTAGAGGACTTTAGTACTTTTAGGTACTGGAAAGTTTTGTAAGGTGTGTTTAGTAAGTTCGTGGACATTTCATGTGTTAGTAAGTTAGTAGTAAGTTGTAGTAGTGTCCTGTAGTAGTTAGTGTTTTTGTGAGTAAGTAACGACGAATAAGTAACGTGCTTTTCATTTTCATGGCTAATAAAGTTCAGATTTTGTGTACATTTAGATTAATTAAACAGGCGTTAGACTCGTTTAATACCAAAATAAGGATACTGAGCATAATTTTCTCCGATTGAATACAACAAGCAACTAAAAAATTTACAAAAATAACGTATTTATCAGCCCTATAACCCACACACTAAAGTCACATTCTTATATTCACAGCACACACACAAACATTTCACCTGTCAACACGAACATTTCCTGTGCACACCACAACAGTTAGACACACACACACACACGCACAAACTGATACATCTTACGACGTATTTAACGCACACACAGAAAACATTTTAAACCGCGAACGCGTACACTTGTAGAGGATTGATATAAAGTGTCGCAGATGTTACGTGAAATCGGTGAATTATGTAAATGGCTGGTGATTTTTTTTTCTATGGCAACATTTTTATCGGCCGAGCGATGGAGGGACGCACGGATTTAATTGCGCATTTTGTAATTAATTTTATTTCGGCGGTTGTGGCTGGCAGGCGGGCGGGTGACATGTTTTAAGGGTTGAGAGTAGCGTCATTATATGTTATGTATGAGAATAAATTAGGGGGAAACGTTAGCCACAAAATGGGTTTAATTTTGTTTTAAATTGTAATTAAAATTTTGCTTTATTTTTAAATCGTGCAGTACATTTTTATCATGCGTTATAATTCAATGTTTCGAATATTCAAGAAAGCTCACTAAGTTTTGTTTGAACTATTTAATGTAAGTACGTTACTCAGAGAACTTCAGACATTTTATTCCCTGTCTGATTTCTATAATAGACAGCGACATTTGTAAGTAGAACAATAGGTACCATTTAGTGACAGCAGTGTCGCATAGGTGCTAACTTTCTTGAAATATGACGTCACACAGAGTAGGTATATATTATACGTGTAAAATGTAAAATGTACGTACGTATGAACCTATATATACCTGTCCTATTAAGCGTTCATTAAATTCCTATGTAATAATTCCTATGTAGTAATAATTAGAATGCTTAAAAACTGCAGACCATTTGCCTTGATGTCATACTAAAGTAAATAGTCATAATATCATCAGCCTATGTGTTAACAAAGCGTTTTCTGGCATGGAGAAAGCTCTTTTGAGCATTAATCACCACGCCTGCTCAATGCAGGTTGGTGATTTCAAACTTATAATTAGAAATTATAAGCCCAGGTTTCCTCACGATGTTTTTCTTCATCGTTTGTCAGTGGTGTCTAAATAATCTTAGAAAGTACATATAACTCGGAAAAAGTCACATTGGTACTTGCCGTTGGTAGGTTTCGAACCCGCATGAGAAGCGGGCATCTTAAACCTCCGGGCCACTACGACGTTTTGAAGTTAACAGTAAATTAGTAAAATAATAGTTAATTAATTGTAATATTGTCACTTGAAATTAATTACATTTGAGGCGAAGTGGAAACAATCAGGTAATCACAGAATAGTGTCAAGGTAATTTATTTAAATACCATTTGAATGATTTTATCGCATAACTATAGAATTCCGATTAAATTTAATATTGAAAATACATACTACTACTTGATTCTTTTATTATCAAAAGTCAATTCAATTCTATAATTTTATACCGACCTATAAACTTTTTAACTACTCATAACATCGTTGTATGTCGCAGGTTATACCAGCTTATGACTATGAACTCCGTATGTAGCTTGAATCTAGTTGAGCCACCTTGTCAAAAATTTGAGTAAGCCCGTAAGCCGTAAAACATAATTCACTACTTCATACACACTTTAAACACATGTACCATCGATAAAAATACCACAATTAAACTTTGTTACTTAATTAGTACTATTATCTAAGTATTCTAGTTTCTAGAATAAACTACAGTGCATAAACAAGTCTATATTACTTCAGTGTCAAATATGTCGTGAGTGCCATTAGTGTCGTGAGTGCAATGTATCGCAGTGTATCAGCGAAGACTCTCGTCACAATCAATAGGCAATTAATTCGCGTATTCGCGCGGCTACGAGTCGATACCGCGCGTCTCCGTGTAGGGCTGCCAATACATAAGATAAAAGTGAAGAGAAAAATAATAACTAACTTAAAAAAAAGAGACTCTCATTTCAAATGGAATTAACGATTATTTTCTTATGGTAGATAGCAACTTGTAAGATAATTATTTCGTAATATTTGATCACATTTTATATTGCACAAAAACGATAAAAAATAATTACATTCGATATAAAACCAACGATAGCCTAATGCAATGTCCATTACAAGATAAAATTATCATTTACCAACGTCAATATTCAAACACGCCCGTCATCACGTTCCGATACCGCAACCGCAGTGTTCTCATCAAACAGCGTCAAACACAAAATTAATCAAGCGTTCGTTGGCTATAACAATAATTTATAACGCGTCACGTCAAACACTTGCATCGCAACACTACGAGGGAGGGAAACTTACGTATTGACGTGCAATATAACTTGGCGTCGCCGTCCTTGTCGGGCCCTGTGATTAATTCTCGAAGCGGTGACAGCCCTACGAGTTAGGATTGACGAGTCGCGCGCGTGAATCAGTGGCGGGTCGCGGCTCACCGCGGGACCGAAATCCGCGCCATTTGTATGTATCGTTTACGTTCCGGGAACGAAAGTTGTCGAGCCGAGCACGGAAAGTTTCGAGTGAGAAATAGCTTCGGGTAACAAGACAGTTGGTTAAACTATCCGTTTTATTAGTTGCCAGTGTTAATTATTGTCAATTTGCCGTGGCTAAGTGGATGGTTGTTTCGTGGTAAATAGTTGCAATAAAAGACATTAAAGTTCGTAATGGGAAACTCGTAGTTACAGGGGAATTAACGTTAATTCTTCTAGTTCGTATTTAACTTGACGTTTCGACTTCGATTTACCTGATATAGAAGTAGGCAATACTTTGTATCGTATCGAGTAATTGTTCTAAGAAAGCTTTTATAAAATTGTGTACCGAGAAAGCGTCGCGTTTCATGTAGGAACAACCGACCAAGTATATAGTAATTATGCTGCGTCATTGAATACTTAGGAAACACGCGTTGTATAGAACTAATATAACATAAACTATACCACATGACCTAGGAAACTTTGCAGCACAGAAAAGTCATGCTTATTTTTTATTGAATAAAACACATTTTATATTATTGTAACCAAGTTTATATTATTGTGAATCTGATTAAAAAAGTACCTACCTATGGAGTTTCTTGCTCGTTCTTCTCTATAGAAATCTACATTTTGGAACGAGCAAATAGTTTCACTAGAGGACTGGCTGACAGACAGACATTGTTAATATTATTATATTTGCTTTGACGTTCAAAAGTACTTTCCTAGTCTATTTGAAATAAATAATTTTTGACTTCGACTCTTATTTGTAGATCAAAGAAGATTTAGAGAACAGAGAAGAATCTTTCACCCCTCCGAAACCATTAAAGCGAATTCCTCAACTTGTAATCAGCAACATCAATATATCTAATAGCTCCAACTGTCTAAGTTACCGAAAGCCTCAGCAATTTCTCACAGCAAACTTTCTAGGGCGATACAAACGGATAGACTAATGCCAAACTCGACCAAAGACTTTAATCTTAATTATGATCCTACTTCACTTATAAGTTTGCTAAGGAATTTAGGAATCGAGATGACGGAGTTTCGTCTTCCTAGTTCGAGGATTTTAAGATGAATTTTGTTATTGTAAAATTTTCTATCGGGCCCCTTGACATTTTAATAATGCTTGGAGACTTTTTAGGATTAAGTATTTTGAATGAAAGTCTTAGGTTGTTTTTCCAACAGAGATGTGCTATTTAGCTATGCCATGACGATGTAATAGCTAAGCTCTGAAACTATGTGACCGTTTCCAGTGATACTAAACTAAGTAACGTAGCGTATAGCCGCAAAGAAGCTGTAGAGTAGGGAAACCATCCATAGCACATAGCCAAAGCACGCATTCTTTATTTGAATCCGTTTCCACCAATGCTAAGCTTAGTGTACCAATGAATATAATAGGTGGAAGTTAATCGCACCCACAGCAACGTAGCATAGCACATTTCTCTGGTGGAAAAGCACCCTTACTGCCAAACTCAAGAGTCATTTAATGCTTACTATTAACCCAATCTTTAGCAATTGTTTTCGATACAAAATCGTTACTAAGGAATAGTTGACAATAGTAGTTCATTAATTCAATAGTTAATAGAATGCCTATGGCATTAAGCCCACCCTTGTACGATAAAGTTGCAAAATTTTAAATAAATAAATAAATAAAATAGTTTAAGTAATCATTAAATGTTTGTCTGTCTCTGAGTGCGGCAGTTAATGGCAATACAAATCATCCATCTGCTACCGATAATATTAACTGCGATTACGATAATTGGTGTCTCGTTATTAGAGGTGTCGGATTGACAACTAGTCGATATAAATCAAGCGGCGCAGTGTGCCAGTTGGCTAATTATTTATGACCTATCATACAGTCAGGCATCTCGCTGTAGGCTGAAAGTATCGAGAGCCAAAAGTTACGATATCTTAATTGTGTTAGTAGATCTTTGTGGTGTCATCTCTCTGTTTGCGTTGATTGGTTACAGTTTGATGTAAATCACATTCAAAATTAGACGTAATTGTTTTTTATTGGTAATTAATTACTGCTAGTATTTCGCCTTTTTTTGAGGGGAGAAAATCATCCAATAGCTTCTATCGCATTTGGCGAGACGAGAAGGAGTGTCAGTCTTACTGACTAAAAACCACCCCGTTCCTACTCCTGCTTTTAGAGCCGGAGCCCCGGTAAACGTGCTACGTAGTCCGCAGCTCCGGAGAGATTTTCGCCTACCTACTTCATTCAATTTTGCAGGAATAGTACACTGTCACAATGCAAACAAGGTTTATTTGAAAATATAACAGAATAACACTAGTAAATAAGACTGCTAATAAATGAACTATCGATTTAAATATTCGCAATGTAAACTTATCTACGCGCAAGTAATGGCACGAGTAACGATTAACGATTACTTCCTTCCCGATAGCCGAAGCACGTGGACGGCTCATTTAAAATGACAAACAATAAAAAAGTAAAGGAAACAACGTCAAGTTCATTGACCTCGTCAAACTCACTCATTCCTTATTCTCTGTATAATGTTCGGAAGTTAAAAAAAAAACGGTAAATTTTTTTAAAACGTTCCTTCACTGACACGGCAACCATTTTTGTTGACTTTGACAAAAAGTTTATAGTCTATGATAATCGCTGTCGTTAGGTTGGCACTTAAAGATTGTTAGTTTTAGATAAGGGTGGTGTTGAGTTCAAAAAAGTGTGTGACGTCCATATCTGATAGTTACTTATTATTTTACGCCCAAAACAAACTCCAGCACCTCACATTGCAAATAAACATAAGATTATAAATACATTGTAAAACCAATTGGATAAGTGTCATTGTGAGAAGAAAAATAAAATAAATTTATTAATGCGGAACATGTGCGAAGGCATAATTTAATAGGTCTTTTCTAAATTTCTTTTTAATTCGTGCAACCAATCTATGTGTTTATTACACAACACATGAGACAAACTAAATCCTTCAACCCTTTAACTTAAATCGAAACTCCAATCACACACACGAAATAGGCACCGAGTCTTCACCTAAATACATCGCCCTAATCATTACTATCGAAGTTTCTACACCATAGAACTACATAATGACTTCACATAACGCGAATTGGATTCTAATTCACATTCGCAAGTGTCTGAATGTCTGAAATGTAGGAAGACGGCTTAATCGGTACACTTTAACTCAATCAACGTGATCAAATGCAAAATAGGTTTGCCGTAGCCGCTCTATAATGGGTTTAGTAAGTACCGAAACAGCGATGTCGAGGCTTCATTCGTTTGTCATATACGAGTAACTTACACGTTGGAACTATTTAGTATTGAGTGGAGTAACAGTTTGGTACTTTATTAATTGGAATACAGGTAGAAAGTAGCTTTAAGAGAATATAGCAATTAAGTTCAAATTAAAATGGCATGAAGAGAGAAAAATGTATTACATAAGGCGACATATTTTGTCATGACCACTGATCCTAATAAACCAATGAAAATTGGTAACGTTAAAAATGTATTAAGTATGAACGGTCAGTTTTAATAATGCCTGAAGATTTGCTGTCTAGAATTCTCTTTTCTTTTTTTATGGAATAGGTGGCAAACGAGTAGACGAGTCAACTAATGGTAAGCGATTAGCGCAGCCCATGGACACCCGAGGAGTCACAGAAATAGTGTTTTTACATAAATATGGACTTTATATCAAAGCTCTATTTAATTTCAGTCACTGTACCAAAGTTCGTGTAATCAGATTATATGAGGAAAAGTATTGACTATCGACTTTGTCACATAACACAGAATAGAAAGTTGCATAATGGGATAGTTTGATGTTGAAGTGAAGTTCTAGTGAGTAGAAGACTTGAGTTGAGTGTAGTGTCAGTGAAAGTTCTTAATGTATTCTTGCCAAGGTTTTAGGCTTCAGTCCCACCAACGAACAGGCCACTTTACCTAAAGGATCTTTACAAGACAGGAAATCTTATCGATTTCTATTCTTACTAACAATTTGTAATTCTAATACCCATAGTAACGACACGGAATCAACGTCAACCATTTTTTTTTCTTCATATAAATAATGTAAAAAATCCAAAACTTTTTTCTGACTTTAAATATTTTTTACTTCTTAAAATATTCAAACATTAAAACAGAATGTTTAGCAATGCAAAGCACGTATCTTATTCGAGATTTTTTTTCTTCTACCATTGTTCTAAAATCAAAACTCTCACTTGGTGAGGAGCTGCGCCTGGGCAAGCGACGGACGCGCAACGTCTGCGTTCGCGCATTGAATATTAAGTCATACGCAGCGGATCAATAACCTGCGCCTGAGTTGGGAATCCGTGTCGAACAACGGACAGGTAAAAACTATTTAGGATAGTCTTCCCAAAACAGTGAAAAAGTACAGTTTTTCTAAACTAAATATTGATATATACTTTATTGTTTTTGTTAGATCTTCACGTACACGAACGGGTGAAGAGATTGGAATGAAATTTAGCACAAGGGTAGATTTTGGCTTTGAGAATGTGGGCGAAGCCGCTATTAGTACCTAGTAGTATTATAAAAAGGAAACGCATTGGGAGGAAGAGAGCTATTTTAAGCACATGTTCTAACAGGATCAACTTGAGAGAATTCTTCCATTCGTGAGTACACAATAGACGCAGGTATAAAAGTGGCGTCTAATAAAAAAATAAAGTTTAACCAAAGACACCATAATCTTAAGGAAAAAGGCAATAGAATAAAATCGATTATTAGGTATTCTTAAATCGTTCCTACCATTATTATTTCTACTTAAAAAGACGATAAATTAAAGTCAATAAATTATCTTGGACTATTATAACCGACGAGGTTAACTATAAATACGTATTTAAGTGTGGGAGAACTATGCTTCGGCACAAATAGGCCGGCTCGACCAGAGTGAAACCACGGCCTCACAGAATACCGACGTGAAACAACTTGCGTTGTGTTTCGTTGTGTGAGTGAGGTTGCCAATCTTCCCAATTCCCTAACAACCCTTTAATTCCTAACTCCCAAAAGGCCGGCAACGCACTTGTAACGCCTATGGTGTTTCAAGTTCATGGGCGACGGCGATTGCTTACCATCAGGTGATCTGTCTGTTTGTTAACCGGCTTATTGCATAAAAAAAAACTTCAATATTATTTTTACCGTCTTCCATTTTGTTATTGAAATCCTTGTAAGTTTAATTAAAATAATTTTACCTTGAGTGTGACCATTTCTTAGAAGTAAGATCCGAGTCTGATGTATTGGAACACTTACCTGGAAAGAAAAGAATACATAAATTAATTAAACAACCTCAACATTGGGTTTTGCATCTTATTATAATATGGTAGAGATCATTTTCATGTGTAAGTTCTTCTATGAAAGTTATTGTGTTGATATTTTGTTATGATCAATAGTAATTAGCGTTTGACTCTACTATTTGTGTGATCCACAAATTGTTGTTTCGGGTCTGGGTGTCATGTGTATATGAACTTTTATGTTTGTAAACGCACCCACGACACAGGAGACAAACTTAGTGTGGCGGGCAAAACTCTTTAAAAAAATATAATAAATACTTTGATTTTGTAAAAATACCGTGTAAAATGTTACAAAACAATGAAAAACAAACACAAAAGGTTCTTCAACAAGTTATTCCTTATCATCCAATAAAACAATGTTTACTGAGATAATGTCTAATTATTCTTTTCCTTTTCAGATTTATATCACAACTCAACAAACGAGTTTACAGGCTCACCCTTTGTCTAGTTTTTTTAAATCTTTTTGCTTATTAAAGATGTATTTTGTCGTTGTTAAAAGATTAGATTTGTAGGACGTAAAGTAGTAAAGTAATCATCACACTAATATTATAAATGAGAAAGTTTGTTTATTTGGATGTTTGTCCGTCAATCATGCTGAAACTACTGAACGCATTTTGATGAAATTAGGTATACAAACATAAAAAAATATACTCTTCATCACTCTTCATCATGAGCATGAGTGTAGACGCAGCGACGTCGCGCAATAGCAGAAGAGTCCCTCTGTGACTCGAACCTAGTATATAGTAGAGCTTTTCTCTATTAATTTACGAGAGTAAGCCGTGATTTTTACTTAATCTTATATTTACATCGTCAAGTAAATTATTTTCGATTTTACTTAAAAGCTAGAAATCCACACAATGCGTCAACAATACTCAACTAGAATTTAGTGTTTCTAATTCTGAGTACGAGAGAGGTACGTGAGTCGCTTATCAACCGCTTTGATGCTATTTTTGTAGATAAATCTATTAATATAGGTACTCTTCTATATATGTTGTTATTTTATACTAAAGTTTTTCATATGAATGTGTATTATTTATTAAGTTTTAACCGCCGCACGTTTTTTCAAGAATTAATTAATTTAATTTTGAACTTATTGCATTATACTTTTTATTGAAGAACCTATATTAAATATGTACGTGTTATATAAAACCTGATAATTATATAACCGTGTTAACATAATAATAAATAAATAAATAGCTACAAATTCTAGTATATCTATACATATAATAAAATCGTAGAAAAGTGCTGTCTGTACATTGAAAATAAAAATAAAAAAAATAGCAGGGGTTATTGTTATGTCGATGTCGAACCCAAAAATGTAATTAACTTTTTTTGTCTGTTTGTCTGTTTGTCTGTTTGTCTGTTTGTCTGTTTGTCTGTTCGTCTGTGCGCGCTAATCTCAGAAACGGCTGATCCGAGTTGGTTGCGGTTTTCACGAATATATTGTGGGATGCTTAAATTTACATTTAGTGTTTGTTTCATGTCAATCGGTTCATAAATAAAAAAGTTATGTCAAATTAAAGAATCACGTCGAACATTCTATTACCATTAATCTCCGCAACTATTTGACGGATTTGGTTGAAATTTGGTACAGATATAGTTTAGAACCTTAGAAAGGACATAGATATATTTTTATTTCAAAAATAAAAAAATAAAAATAAGAAATAAATTATTTATAAATAATTCTATGTCGATCGTTACACGACTTCGGTTCATGTTATTGTTTTAATTTATCGAAAAAAAGTAAATAAATAGTAAAAAGGTATGAAAAAAATAATATCAATATAATAAAACATTTAGTACAAAGAAAATGCTCTAACGGAGTATAGATAATTCTATGTCGATCGTTACACGACTTCGGTTCATGTTATTGTTTTAATTCATCGAAAAAAAGTAAATAAATAGTAAAAAGGTATGAAAAAAATAATATCAATATAATTAAACTTTTAGTACAAAGAAAATGCCCGAACGGAGTATAAATAAATAATCCAAGTTGTCTTTATCCTCGATAGATGGCGTTGGGATCGAAATAGATCGCGCTATGGTTTCGTTACATTCATTTGGTTGGGTATCGGCCGAGCGCTTCGGTACTATCGTAGAAAAAGTGTATTATCAGTCGTATGATTATTTGTCTGTAGTGGTCCTGCTGTTTCGTATATTCTAAATTGGTTTCGTTGTATTTGTCAATTATTAAGTTTATTTGTTGGGTTTTCCTGGTTTTTTGGTTAAACTATTTAACGTAGGTTTAGTTTGATATCGATTATTAGTAGTTACTGTAGTTAGTTTTTTTAATAAAATTGTAAGTCTAATTTATAAATTAATTAGATTAGATTTAAGTCGTTTCTTTTAAATTATTTAGTTTAAGCTTGGTTATTATAGCATAGAGGATAGGTTGTAATATAGTTTCTTTTTTAATTGTTATAAATTCGTAATTCGTAGCTTTCTTTAGTTTTAAGTTAGTTTAAGTCCGTTTTTAAACTATTTTTTCAATGCCCTAAGTGAGTATACATCTATTAAATTCAAACGCAGAGCTCATTATGTTGATTTTTGAAGAGTTCCCTGGAATATCTTCCACATCTCATTTTTGAAGAGATCCCGCGAGATCGGGAACTATGTGGTTAAAACCAAAAATTTGCCGGAAGTCACTATTCCACGCGAACGAAGTCGCGGGCAAAAGCTAGTTATATATATTATTGGACTAGTAAATTGCAGTGAGTTTAAAATGTATTGATGCTTAAATTGGGTTTTTCAATTTGGGAATGCCCATGATTGGGGTTTCCCGCGCGGTAACGGTAATGAAGTCAATTGCTTGATTACCTACTATTACTATTACTTAAGAAACTTTTAGAGAAGAAATATTTAGAAATGTAATGTTTTATGATATGAGAATAATATCCTAACTATAATCCTTGCTAATATTATAAATATGTAAGATTTCAGTTTAAACCATTTAAGTTTATCAGAGAACGTTACTATCCTAAATGACAAACATAGAGTACTTTAATGGTTACTTAACCCAGTTCTTAGCATTTTTTCTGTCCTTACCAGTTTTCGGAACAAAATCGTTACGGACTACGGAATATTTTAAGTAATAATTTAATGAGTCTGAGTACGGCAGTAAGAGTATCTACCGAAATGAAGAACAAAAAATATATGGATCGATATTGGTTTTTAAAGAAACTTCAACAAATCCTTCCCTATCTCTCGGATTGATGACGGTGATGGCAATTAGGTTAGGTACTAGGTATTCTATACTAAGCCATATTTAGAAGTAAACTAATTTAAATTGTCGTTCGTATCCAGCCTTACAGTCGGTCGGTCACCTGTCAATGTTCCCGGTACCGTCCGATTGAATTTAGACCACTAATTTAATGACGGACGGACTAAAATCCGTTTTAGATAACGACATAATTTAGTTTTAGTCGGGACGAGTCATACAATACACGCTAAATATAGTTCGTACTAAATATAGAGTCTATTTAGTATGTTATGTGGATTATTATGTATTAGGCTTCTAAAATACAGGTCCTTAGTTTAGAAGTTATTAGGCGGTACTCTAAACATAAGTTTATTTTATAAGAACATGCTTTGTAATCATTTTTGAAGAAAAAAAAATGTTATCTATATTATGTTCGTGTTTCAGATTATTATAAAGTGGTAAACTTTAAAAAATGCTGTTGGTGGTGAACGCAAAGCAATAAAAAAGAAATCAGTGTGCTAACTGAAGTATTAAAAAATACCATTTTTCTTTAATAATAAAAAAAAAAACTATGAGTTTGTAAGATATCCAACTGTCATTGACAAGACTTTAATTTAGGAAAAAAAATAGGAACACCATAAAAAATGTACTCTAAAAAAATTAGACTAAAGTTCAAAGTGGCCTTTCGACAATTTCAAAAAAGAAATACAGAAAGACTAAATTCAAAACTAGTATCAAAATTTCCAAAGAACAGCAGGCGGTGGCTTGGAATATAGCGAATTTAGTTTTTTGGAGTTTCGTTTGTAATCTGTGAGATGATTCGGACAGTTTTTATGCAGACGCAATGACCTGAGACGATGATTTCGCAAGCGCTGTTGCAATCTGATTACTTTTATTGGAATATCTAGTGATTTCTCTAATCGGTAAGTTTAAGATGATTTCTAACTTCGGTGTTGGATTTTTCATTGGTTGGTTGCATCTGCAATTGATTAAGACGGGCAAGCAAGATATAGCTTCTTATGTAAAATATCGCCTTGCTTGAGGCGAGTCATTCAGACACTTACTGACTAAAAACCACCCCGTTCCTACTCCTGCTTTTAGAGCCGGAGCCCCGGTAACCCGCTAGGCAGTCCGCACCTCTGGACAATATGCATATAGTGTGGACTGTGAACTGTTACGGACTATTGATAAAAATGTTGACGACGGTAATATTAAAATAACCAATCAAAACAAATCTTACATAGAGGAAACAACCAACCACACTTCCAATAATCTGCAACTACTCACGAAACTCCTTTAAATTCCTCTCAAACTATAAACTAGATCGAGTTTCACAATCTAGAAACTGACAGTATCAAAGCCCACTTATCAAGATTCCCCCCCTGAACGCGACGTGTGACGTCACGTAAATTAATTTCAGCAAATTTCTAATTACCATCCCGAATGATTTACAAAGCGGGAGTCGCGTTCATTTTGATTCGGCTTGATTTATTGTGCGGAGGTGAGGATTGTGACGTGGTGGTCACTGGCTGACTGGCTGGTGGGGGGGGGGGGGATGGAAAATAATGACCCACCTTCGACTGTGTTGCCTTTGATGGATGATGATGGATTGTGGATGATTTAAGGTATCTAATTATTTTTACTCGATATGACTTAGGAATCGGTCATAAACAGCAACCGATCTTATTTACCTCTCACTACATGGCAACTGTCAGAGTTGACTTCTTAGATCGTGCGGACTATAGTCTATTTACACAAATACGAATTAAGGTGAATCCAAAGGCCATCAAAGATGAAGACAGTGAAACAATCAAAGATTTCATAAACATTCTGATACTACATACCTAGTTGTTAGTTAAAATATGAAAGATGTCGCGTCTCTCGTATTCAAATCAGTTAGCTATAAGAGCTGAGTAATCTAGAAAAAAATTAGGGAGAACAATGCAAAACGGATTAAAATCCACCAACAAAATTCATTGTTCCATTTAACTGATATTCCGTATTGCAGACCAGACATAGACATAGTGTTCATATGAATGACAGATATACAGTGGCCAGTCCACGATCGTCCATCATAAGGTAAACTAGGCTTGAGCGTTGAAAATAAACGTTCCTAGCGTGAGCCGGTCACAGAAATAACCGCGTAGGTAATCATGTGGGCGATACATTGGCGGTTCTAATGTTGGGCGATACCGGCGGGATATCCTGGGGTTTTCTTGTTTGTGAACTGGTAAATGTGTTTATTAAGATTGTGTAGTATTGTGTTTGTCGGTATATGATTATATAAATATGAGAGTGAAGTGGGTTTTTCACTTTTGAAGTTTTTGTTTGCCTTTTTGGTAGAATTGGTTGTACTCGGGGAAGGTCAATATACAACAGTAGATGTCTCGCGTTGATATTATTACAATGATAATCAAAGTAAAGTCGTAGTTTGCAGTGATTGTGGTGTCTTATTCCAATCTTGTACTTCAATAATGTTTGGTTTTGGATGTTTGTCCGTCAATCGCGCTGAAACTACTGACAGACAGGGTATGGGCCGAATTGGACGCAGTCGAAGCCACTGGCAGAAGCTAGTATATTTTTAAGAACATTTTCTAATAAGTTTAACGATTTCAAGTTAGTTACCGATATTGCGACAATTAAACCATTCTTGAGTCACCCTACTTTACATACATACATACATTAACCGACAAAATTAACTATTATTTAAACAAATTCATAGGTACCTAGAACATTAACACCTGGCAACAGAATAATTATTCAACGCTTTCAATGATAATTAGAAAATTTAGTTTTATTTTCAGTACAACAGGAAGTATTACTGGGCTTTTTTCGGTTTTTCGAAAATTTCTCAGTGGTAGCATGGAGTCTGGAAATGTGCCCGGTATATGGCAATAGGCTTACCACCTATTACATGGGACTTACAACATAAATTGTGAAAAGTGGGTGTACACAGTGGCATTACGTGCCATAATGTGCACCTCTGCCTACCCCTTCGGGGATTAAAGGCGTGACGATATGTTTTCAGTACAATTTCAGGCGACCATCACCTCGTTTGACCTCGGGATCAATAGGACAGCGTACTGTAGGAAGTTCCAATTAAGCTGGTCAACCGATGTGATGCACAATAATTGACTCGTGCTGGACTGTTATTAGATTGACTAAATGAGTGTTCCGTGTGTCCTTTTCTAATTTATGTGTTTTCTAAAGTGTGAGCGGGATAGAGCGACGTGGAAGTGTTATGAGATGTGATTTATGAGCAAAGACGGTGCGTAAATTATAGAAGATATTGGTTAAATAGAATTTGCGATTTACTGAAGTGTGTTTAAATGTAGGTTTTAAAAATAGTCAGAAAGAACTTAGTTAAGTAAATAAATCTTCACAGAAAGTAAATTTTAGGTTATTATTAATGAAACAATAGGTGGTACTGAAAACAGTACATTGTGAAGAGTATCTCCACACCTTCAGAGCATGACCTACTACTTTTTACAAGCAATTTTTTATGGAACAGTTGACAAACGAGCAGACGCACCATCTGATGGTAAGCGATCAGCACCACTCATGGACACCCAACACCAGAGGAGTCACAGGTGCGTTGCCGAACTTTTAAAAAGGATTACGCTCTTTTCTTGAAGGTATTAAGTGAATAATAGGCAAATGAAACCGAAATATTATAAACAGCAAAACACAGATCAAAGAGATATAAACTTCTGATCTTTCGCATAAAAGAATTAAGATTATATCGAAGTACTAACAAAAGCATCACTATGAATATTCATGAATCAGCCTGTACTGAGATCCTAGAAGAAATTGTTTATAATACCTATTAAAGTACATTGTAGTTTAATATCGACTAGTTCTAAAGATCTAGATTAAGACTTCCATCAGAGTTTAGTCATAAATAACTAAATAGTTACTAACCTCCGTACTCAGGCATTTAATTTAGTTAACCCAATCCTTAGCTATTGTTTTCGGAACAAAATCGTTACTAAGGAATAGTTTAAATAATCATTAAGGGTCGGTTCATATCTGACGTAAAATACGTCGAACGTATCATCGGTCGAGTGTGAACGGTCAAGTTCTTTTCTATGCATTTATCTGTTCTGGCGTTACATGACCGATAATACGCGACGCATGTTCGGTCTCTGAGTACGGCCGTAGAGTTTCGTAGAAGATAGAAAATAAATTAGTGAAATCTGAATACCTATTTAATTGGAATAGAACATCTTTCATCATTTTGTCGAATAGATTTTGGAACTAGTTACTTAAAATGCGATTTACTTACAAGCGATAGACTTACTTGACAGAGCAAATGCAAAGACCAGATGTCATAACTAGATTTCCCTTTGACATAATGCGTGACACTTTACGGGAAGCGCACGACGTTAGCAACCACGCCCCTCTCTATTTTCTATCTAGCAGTCCCATACTACAAAAACGTTGCCAACTGTCCACATTTTAATGTATCACTTTCTGAGCGCTTATAACCTATCTACACCTTTTTTGCAGGGTCGTTTTTTTGTGTCACAGTACACGACCACTTTGTTGTACTTGCTTCATGACATTTACTTAAAAAGTATGATATCATGTCTAAGATAAAAATCTAATACCACAAAGTGACAAAACTTAAATTAACATAAGTTTTAAAATAAATATAAGTAGCTATTAAGTATAGACGACTCGCTACTGATGTTTTGTAGTACCAAGTTCTACAGCTCTCGACCTTGTGAGCGTCAAGAACAGTTATAGTCATCGCGAATAAATCAATGCATCATATAATGAATAAATAATAATAATGACACAGCTTCCAATAGACCGGTGGACGACAACGATTGAAACGTGTTTTAAATATTTATTAACATGATTAATTACTTAATGCTGCAGGGCCGGATTCGAGTATTTAATATTGTTTAGACGTATGTAAAAATTAAGAAAATTATGTGTTAGAAATTAATTTTCGCAAGAAATAAAAAAAAGCATTGACTTAAGAATTTTCATTTAGAGTAAATTGATTAGTTTATTACAGGGCATTATTTTTATACATATTTTTTCTACCGAACTACCGGTTTTATTCATCTCAGGTGTAACTACAAAAATTAACTCATCACTTTTAGAAAATATAACTAACATCATAGAAATCACTAAAGAAATGAACTCGCGACTTATTACACATTAGCCAATAGCCTACTGTAATTGACCGTGGACGCATATACAGTTAAGATGATACAACGAGTAACAAACTCACAAAGCAACAGTCTAAATCCGGCCCTTTGTACACAATGTAACCGTGCGTAGATAGTGTATTTGTGTGTATTTGCGCTAGTGTGCGTACGGTCAATAGGCCACACAAACGTTATTATAAATTCAGACATCAATCCTCTGTCCATATTGGCTTAGCAAACTGGAAACAATATTGATACTAAACAGATGAAACAGAAAGCCAACTTCTTTGCGAACATAAGGAAATATCCCACTGACTTTTTCTTTGGGATTCACGCGATTATTTTATAATTACAATTAAGGTACAGCTAATTTTGTATTTCTGTTACATCCACAGCCTATAAGTGACTACTGCTGACCAAAGACCTCTTCTCAGACGGCGAAGGTTTGAGCATTAATCACCACGCTCGCTCAATGCTGTATTGTCTGTTATTTGTCTATTAGTAACGTATTTTCTCAGAAAAGTCTTAATAAAATCTACAATAAAATCTCCGCTTTACAGTGATGTACCTATACCATAGCGGGATCGCTGAAATAACTGCAGCGCTGCCAAAAGAGCTTCCAACTGCTTCAAGCGACACGTTTGACTGACGAGACATCTTATCAACGACTGGCATGCGACAAGCTTGATACATACACCTTTATACATATGTACATATATACATACATACATTGTTGCGATTGGCACAACTATCGAAGAAAATCATCCATCGATTTTATCGAGTCTCGTGGCATGACAATGGTAATCGATTACTATTCGATAATCGATTAGGGTATGTTAATCGAATTATGGTTGTTGGTAGCGTTGAATGTTGTTGTTAATCAAAAGTTAAGAACATGACTACTTCGCAGTCAGTTTTTGACTGCTTAGACTAGACTAGCTAAAGACTTTGTAACGATGTACCAAACGGTGCAAGCCTACTCCTAAACACCGGGAACAATTCTAGACTCTGTGTTATTAAGGATAAAATTTTTGAAAACCCGAAAGAATCCCAACAATACTTTGTTCTACCTGGGAATCGGATCTTTTACCACTTAACCACCGACTACGAATGATATAATCGAAACAATATTAGCACAAAAGCTTTTAGATATTAATAAATCCAAGGATTTAGATAAACAAAATGCAATGCGAACATAATTCCACGATAAACAATATACGTCTGGTGTAATCGGAACACACGGAACGTTGAGAAAATCTCAACAACAAAATGCAGAACTGAACATAGAAATAAGGTTAGAAGAAAGAGTATTACATAAGAAACACCTTTTTAGGGCAGTGCCAAAATGAGTCAAAAATCATGACTGAAGTTATGGCCATATGGTTATTGTACGGCAATACGCTCTTTTTTATTGAATACGCCGAATAGCCGGTAAATGAGCAGACATATCACCTGATGGTAAGCAATCGCCGCCATCCATGGACACCTGAAACACCAGAGGCGTTGCAAGTGTGTTGCCGTTTTGGTGGTTAGGAATTTAAGGGTTGTTGGAGAATCGGGGATTGGGAAGATTGGGAAGGGAGGAATTGGGCCTCCCGTGACATCACTAACATAACGAAACACAACGCATACCATAAAAAAGATGTCTTAATAATTAATAAGATATAGAATTAAAGGTCGAAATGTCTACATCATACAGAGAAACTTAATAGATAAAAACAATTCCTTGAAATCTTAGTTTTCCAAAACAAATAAATTTTCTTCATCATATATCGTATGGATGTAGTTGAAAACATCACACGACTAGTTCATTGCTCACTCGTATATTAAATGTGCAAATAATTGTCAGTGCATCAACACTATTCACGTGTCTTCCATACGTTCTGTAGCTAAACAAACGCGGTCCATAAATTACTGTAACGACTGCCTCATATATCCAGTCCAAACCTTTGATATCACTAGTCCGACTAGCAATGGACACTCCATTAGCCAAGCCACAAATGTACTGCGCTCGTCTATTGTCTTTAAATATTTAAAAAAAAAGCAAAAATGACGCATCAGTCATTAGTGGCTCAAAATAAAACTCGTCCAGTGTAAGCAGAGCTACGGCGTCCGAACACGTTGTTAAAATGTCGGTATTTAGAGCAGGTGTCAGAGGTCTTTTAAGATTGGTCTTTATATAAATAGTGATGTCTTTTAGCAGTGTCGTGTTCGGTTCCCGAATGCTTGTGCAGAACTAATGTAGGACGGTGGCGTGTCAATCTGCACGGCGGTGTTTCGACGGGCGAATCGTTTAAGTGATTTATTTTAGTTGTTCTTTATGAGGGGAACACGTGTTTTACGCGTTTTCCGTTCATTTTTATTCTCACCGATTTCCTGTCGATTTTACGAGGAAAATTCTCCATTGTAGAGTTGGATCCGTTTGCTGTTATCTAAAGCTTTGACGGAAAACTACGCAATTTTATTTTAAAGAATTGTCAATTTTGTATACTACACAATACAATTCATTGTCACATTGTCCAAAATATTTTTTATAATATTTGAACCATAAGACACCTTCCAACCAATCGATATACACACACCTATCCACAACCTTTCTTAAAACAACACCAACAAAAAAAAACAACAAAAATCTTATCGAAAACAAACAAACAACGAAAAAAAAAACAACACCCCGACACCCTCATAAAGTTTTCCGCACCCCATGGACGGGCGTTCGCAACGTCTGACATCCGGACTCCGGTTACGTACAGGCTCCGGCATCCGGCGACCGGACCGTCGCCGAGATTGATAATAACATAAACACGGCTGCATCGCCGGTCCGAATGTACCGTATCAATCAACCGGCACGCCTCTCTTGGCAACTACGCGATAATATTCATACGAAAACCGTCCAACGTATTCTATAAGCCGTTGAACGGGAATTATGTTGTGTGTGTAAATGCTCGAGTAAATAAATACTTGCGCTGATGGGTCGATCAATAAAAATAACTGAGGTAATGTGGTGGGCCATTAAAAATGTGTCACTGCTTTAAACAAAAGTGTACAGCAGTGTGGATTTGTTACTGTAATCTCTTGAAGAAAGATTGAGATGGTTGATTGAGAATAAATTGACTTCTTACAAAGAGATTTCAAAATGATGATACGAGTAGTATAGAGTTCCCTATTTTGCTAAGAAGGAATTTGAGTTTGTTAGTTCTAATTTAATATGATGATAGTATGGAGTCTCCTATTTTCCTAAAAAGTAAATCGGGTTTGTTAGTTCCAATCTAGAAGAAGATATTTATGTATCTAGAATAATTTTATTAAGAGCGTATGGAAATTTAATCACACTATGTCTATGGAGAGGCCTATGTCTATGTCCAGCAGTGGACGAGAACAGACTGATGATGATGATGATGATAAAGAGGTTTAGGTTTCTTCTATGAGAAAACACACTACTTTATACAGGTCTACTATTAAAAAAGGCCACTAAATAACCATATCTTAGATACACTACCCCACAAAACATTTCAAACTGCCTTTACCCATACGACTATAATCTATAAACTCCATATAGTATAGTCAGTATGTCCACACATTGCGTTGGTATACGGACACTCGTGTTCCAAGCAGTCTGCCGTTTAAGATCCAATGTCAGGCGCATCGTGCGATATTGTATTGCCATACTGCGTCGTGTGGCTGACAGCACGGTGTCGGCTGTGTTGCCAGACTGTTCCCAACTTGTACGATAAATGCTTTAGTTATTATTAATGTGTGCTGCAAAGACTTGGTATACTAAAGTAAGAAGGCTGATAGATAAATAAAATTTTGAAATTGTTCTCTATGTTTTTTTAAAGGGGAAAAATCATTCAATGCTTTCTCTCGCCTTGGGCGCGAAGAGAAGGAGTGTCAGACTCTTACTGACTAAAAACCACACCGTTCCTACTCCTGTTTTTCGAGCCGTAGCCCCGGTAAACCCGCAGTTCCGGATCAGACATTTTTATCACTTAATACTTTTATTAATGGGATGTAATCTTTAACACATCCAAAAGTCACAATGTTTACTTTTAAATTTAAACACAAAACGACAACAGCTAACACACTCTCGGTTCATATGAAAACAAACGTGAAAAACGTAGAAAAACAACGATTATTAATAGTCGGAGAAAAATGTCTTAATGAAAAATTCACAACGTTACCGTGTGCATTCAAAACATTGTAATATGATCCTTGTGTTTAGAGTGTTAAGGTTCACGTGTGAGGTATGAATAAATTAGTATAATTTGATCCGGCGACAGTCGGCGTGATGGCGTGTCGAGACGGATTACATCTGTGCGATAAGGAACACAATACATACGATACGGTGGACCGGTGGAAAATGTACGGAATGAACGTAATATTTGAGATTATTCAAACAGATTACTCACTTTAGTACTTCTCACATGATTGTATTGTTTATTTAAACGACAAACGTGTAACAGTGACAACTAATTACATGTTTTTTTATTATACTTATCTACACACATCACATGGTAATCCAATATTATTCCTAGATGAAGTTACATGAAGGGTTTAAGATAGGTAATGCCATAAGTCTACTAAGATATCATAAAAAAATAAATATTTCGCACCCTCTAAACACTCATTACTCTATGGTACAACCGTACGCACAACTTTCGTAAGTATGTTTGTTTGAAAAAGTTCTTAAAGTCGTCCAAAGTTCGGGCAACACTTTATGGGAGATGTGTATCCCAAGGATCAACAGTACAGATGTACCGTAGGATTTAGAGATGTTGTTTACTTTTTCCGTTTGTTTGTTTGTTTCGTTCGTTTAGTATCGAGAACTCGTGTAGGAATCGTTACATTACATTACTGGTGTTTCTGATGTTGCATTGTTTGATTAGATAAGTTTACTTATTTGGCAAAATATTTGCCACATGTTTTTGTCTTCCGTATTGCTCTGGTTTTACAAGGTCTTATTCAGTTTCATATACACGACCAACTCTTTGCCTACCCCTTATGGGGTGGATATCATCCAATGACTTGTTCAGCCTTGGGCGAGGAGTGTCAGACTCTTACTGACTCTAAACCACCCCGTTCCTACTCCTGCTTTTCGCCCAAGAGCCAGAGCTCCGATAAACCCGGTAGGTAGTCCGCAACTCCGGATCAGGCATCAGCCCTATTGGGCCCCATCTGTGATATAATACAACCTACTGGAGTAAGAACGTGGTTTTACTTAACCTTGAACTCAAGACCACGTATAGGACAATAAATACAACCCATGTCACCAAAAAATACCAACAACAAGAAATCCTAATCCTAATAACACGAGCCAAACAACAAAAGTTACAATCAGCCATCAAAATTATATGAACAGTATCCATTACGGGTTCTCTTAACACTCTCACCGTGGAAGTGGTAATAAAACCGTCAACGTATTACGTGCAAACTGTCACTAACGTGCTCTGTTTAGTGGCAGACGAACGGCGTGGCGATAATAGTTCGTTTTGTATTTGTAACTCGTATTCTACAGAAATGTCTGTCGACTCCGCTTTTAGAATATTAAGACATGTGGTCTCGGGGAAATTACTAAAGGAATTTTATTGTGGTGACGTTGGGAGAACCTTTATGCAGTATTTGACTTAAAGAAACTAAGAAGGTCTATTTTTTTAAGATGCTTAAGGATTCTCTGCGTTGTCCATTCAATAGTTGACTACACGCTTGGTGTGATCTTTGTGTGATCCAGCTACCGTGTTGTTTCGGGTTTGTAAATAAAATCGTATGGAAAGTCAAAACTGTTTGTAAAGCAACCTTTGTGTGATCCACAAATTGTTGTTTCGGGTCTGGGGTGTCAAAAATGTGAAATGCAACGTTTGAAAACGCAATTATACATTTTTGAAATCGAAAGTGTAAGACAACGTTTAAAGAAAAAGTTAAGATTTTGCAATGGAAATTCTAAGACCAGTCTAGTTCTAGTCTACAGATTTACTATAAAGACTTCTGATGGAGTATAACTTTATAAGAAGCCTGTGAGTAGTTTAATCATCACTTGCGTTAAGATACATGGCTTGTCGAACTATTCCATGTCCAATTTTTAAGCACTAAAGGCAAAGTTATAATGAAATTATTATTCAAGTCCCGACAAATTAAAGGCTAAAAATACTTTTTTTTAGGAACTTTTTACTTGACGAATGAATAGGGCTGGTGTGTCACCTTCGGAACTATTATGTAATCCAAACAGTTTGGACGTGGGAGAATTGTCGATTTGATTGTTTTGTTACGTGTAAATACAAACGTGGGAACCCTTGGCTCGTTGAGATGTAATGTCTACAATAATAATGCTATAAACATCGATTTCATTGTGTCACGTGAGTTACTTACTTATGCTGAAGATTTTGCACAGATAGAACTTGAAGTAATGTTTAGAAAAGTGTATATATGAACACTACACTTTAAGGTGGTTAGTCTCTATTATAAGATTTTACATAACTTCACGCCTGTCTCCCATAGGGGTAGGCAGAGACAATGGACCGTCAATTGCTACGAATCTTACACACCTCTTTCGCTTCATCAACAGTCATCAGTCTTTTCATGCATGCTCGTCGGTTTATTTTGTTAGTTAAAAGACGGAATCATCAAAAAGCAAGTTTCACGTCATCAAATAGTGAAATGTTCGACCAAATACATAAAAAAATATATACAGCAGCAAAAACCATTGATAAAACCGTGACAGTAAACTGTGATACGTGCATTCAATACTCCATAAAAAATACGTCACAAAGTTCTTCGAATATTTATTTACAAAAAAAAAAGAAAATCTAAGCTCTGTATATAAAGAGAGACATTCTTTTTTTAAAAAAAATAAAACAACAAACAAAGATGGCCGCCGAAACGAAAGGGAAGCGTACTGGCCGAAAATGCAAGCGACACGCGACGAATTTTATATAGAGTTATCGAAAACCAAATAACAGTGTCGATTCAAAAACTGTAGTTGTAAATAAACCTTTCGAATTTCCACGCACACAGAGGCAAAGGCAGAAGCAATACGGTGACCGTAAATTAAGGGAGCACGGACGGATCAGTTCTGTCCGTGAACGATAAAGGAATAATGCAAAATTGCATAGTAAGAACAGTAGAGATTTTGCACAATGTAGGTATTTATAGAATGGGTATTGGTTTCATTGTTAAATATTTTTATTAATTCAATTAAATATGTCATTTTTTATTATAACTTTCTTTAAGACAGTGAATTAATTATTATGTTATCGCACTCATGTAATTGTTTGACGTCATCGGTACGCATCGCATTTAAGCCGATTGCCGATGATGCGGATCAGTGGACGCAGTTGTATGAGTTTATATACAAGACAAACTGCGATCTGTTGCGTGCGGTGCTACGATGCGGGTATATGGACGTCTTATTTAGAGTTTATTTTTGCATTAATAAGTTACATTAAAAAAGAAGACCATAAAAACACAAATCCATTCAAACAGAAATCAGGCTTTTATTCATTCATTTTTAATCATCAATGGTAGAAAACCAACTTCAATAAAGTGTACCTTCTGAAGTAATATATTCTACATCCCAGTGGCCATGATTCATGAGCTTATAATTCGGGACTGGAAATTACGGGGCGCGAGGGTGGGGGGTAGGTGAAAAGTTGCTGTTATTGCCAATATTAAGCCGTGACCTACACCTGTGTGAGTGCGCGCATTAAATATGTGTGCGTGAATAGTAAATTATTACACCCTCGTGCATTACCGTGCGTGTAGGGTGACGGTATACCAGGAAATCAGCAGGACAATTTAGATACGGCACGCGAATAAAATATATAGCTACGAATCGTGTTTTTTCTGTCAACAACGCATTTATTTACTATTATTTTCGTTCGATTTCCTATCGAGTGGGTGATTTATACATGTTTCGGCGGAATATTTGAATGATATAGCGGTAAAAGGATATTCAATCTCTTTTAAGGAAGCAATTTGTTTTGTTTTATTGCTTTTTCTGTCTGCGAAAGGAAATGTGTTTAAAATGTTTGTTACACACAAGTTTTTCTTGGATTTTATACGGTTGAGTGAGTATGAATGGATTTTGGCAGACGGTCTAGCCGAGATTAGAGATGGCGTCTGTGAAATATGATAATAGTAACGTTTAAAGTATTCGTTGCATTATTCTGGTAGATTTTCTGTATATTGATTTTCATCTTTAGTTATCCGGAGAAATAAAAATGTCGGATCATTTTCATACAGATACTACATTTTCATACTGATAATCTTTGTGTCATCCACAAAAAGTTGCTTTTTTGTTCCGGGTCTGGTTGTGAAGTGTACGTGAACTTGTGTGCTTGTAAACGCACCCAGAAAATCCGATTTTTTTTAGGATTTCTCCTGTGTCGTTTAAAAAAATACTTTTGTGTAATCAATCGCAATTTATGAGTTCAATAAATACTGGTCATTAAAAACGCATGGTCACCGTACAGTCTCGTCCAGTGGACTGAAACAAAAAAGCAAATATTTCCTACCGTTCGCTACAGGAATTTGATTTAGTGAGAATTTTGTTTAAAGTGTTATGGACCTTGTTCAAATTGCTTTAAAGTATCAATTGCAATAACGGCGAAGTACAGTCGATCATAAAAAATAGTAGATTTTTTGTTGCTATTCTAATGGTATAAGTGTGAAAGATTTAATTACTCCTCTAAATGGAGAAAAGAAATGATTTATATTATTTATATTACTTATTAAATGTTAAAATGAAATAATAGGCAATTTCAAAACAACATAGGGATCTTTCTGTTTCGTTTTTCGAAAAGCAGTTTACACAAATGTTTTAAAAATACAACCAATCTTTCCAATAAAACAACCTTGTAATTAAAGATCACCGTCGATTTTCCAATTTTCACAAATTTCCCAACAGCGAGAAAACAATTCACACCTATTTATCCTTAACCCTATTAATGCACAAGGCTACCGACAGACGTACAAGGCCGCATTATGAAACAAAGCCGAAGAAATAAATAAAACAATAAATAGATACTATTTGACGTCTATTGATGACTTCACTTTAGTATTTTAAACAAGTTATACATAAAAACATATTTTATTTGTTATCAAGAATAGGAGATTGCACCTAAAACGAGATTTTTTATTGTATAAGTCGGTAAACGAGCAGACGGTTCACCTGGTAAGCAATCGCCGCCGCCTATGCACACCTGAAACACCAGAGGCGTTACAAGTGCGTTGCCAGACTTTCGGGTGGTTAGGAATTCAGAGGTTGTTACGGAATTGGAGATTCGGGAGATTGGGAAGGGGTGTAATTGGGCCTCCAGAAACCTCATTCACACAATGTAAGCGTTGTTTCACGTCGGTTTTCTGTGCGGCCGTGGTATCACTCCGGTCGAGCCGGCCCATTCGTGCCATAGCATGGCTCCGGAGCATAGCATTCATTTTCAAAGTCAACCATCAAAGTAAATTGATAAACTATCATCAAGTATCTAGATGTTACTTATATTTTTTTCGTCGATTTCACCGGTGGCGCATGCGCGTAACGACCTTTACTTCGCAGTTATTCCTTTCATTACCTCATCGGTGATAAATAATGTTACATTCCTACGTTACATATAATGTATTACAATTCGTGTTTCGTACTAAATATTTGAAACCTGACAAATTATATTTTTGGCCTTGAATTGACAAATATGTATACCTAAAGTCAGCAATCAACTTTGTATATGCAAGTTGTAATTAGTTTTGTATATGCAATACGTAATTGGTAATTAATTCGGACATGCATTCAATTATTTTAAAACTAAATTCGATATCAACTAATGACATACTTGATTCCTTTTTCAATTGTATTTAATGTAAAAATTAAGTTATTTACTACTATAAAAATATATACAGACAACATATTATAATAATACTACAAACAACTACTGTATCAAAACAAACTAATCAAAATAAAATAATTAAAATTAATAAATTATAATTAATTAACAGCGTTACATTAAATCATTCAACGCTTCAGCGGCACGGTGCGCAGGCGCAAGCCTTCCATCACGATTAGCGCAGCCTTGTAAACTGGCTGCGCACGAGTGTATAGTAACGTTCTCACTTTGAACATTGTGTGCTGTCAATCACTAATCATAATTAGCATCGCACGTGGAACATATGAACATAGTATGTAACTATTCATATATTTATTTATATGTACGTACAATTCACTATGTGTTAAGATAGTGTGTTGGAAATAGGGTCATAGAATATTTCTTTCAAGACATATTCAGTGACCGCTAGCTCCGGGTATATTCTATAGCTAACTATCTAGAGGTTTACCGGGGCTCCGGCTCGAAAAGCAAGAGTAGGAACGGGGTGTTTTAAGACCTCCCGCCTCGCAGGAGAATGCATTGAATGATTTTGTCCCCTCAAAGAAAAAAACTATAGAAAATATAAAATATCTTACAAAAAGACTAATAGTATTGACACTAAAAGTTTTGAAACACACGAAATGTATTCGATATGCAAATTACAGCAACAGTTACAATTTTGATAACAACTTTCTAACTGAATTGTACTGTATACCTATTTGTGTTAGGTCTATTTTACGATAAAATACATGTTTTCTTGTGCCAGTAATTACTTATATAAATACAGAAATGTATTATTTGTTCATGTAATAAAATATTGCTTCACTTGGGTGCAATGGTGATATATTATGCATGTATTATAGGTACATATAAACCTTCCTTTTGAATCACTCTATCTATTTAAAAAAACCGTATAAAAAACACATTGCGTAGTTTAAAAGATTTAAGCATACAAAGGGAAATAGGGACAGAAAAAGCGACTTTGTTTTATACTATGTAGTTATACACTGTCCTATATTTCTCCAAGACCTAATATGAAGTTATCCATATGCGAGAAGACACCGTTACACCGAAGTACCAAGTACAGTCGTCACCTAAATACATACGGTGTTACCGTAGCCTTCTGTCGCGATTAGCATAGCCTTGCAAACTAGCTGCGCATGAGTCGATAGCTATGTTTGTTACTTCATCCGTACAGTCAACAACTAAAGTAATTGATGAGGAAATATTTTCGTATTATATTAGAATGTTCTAGTTATTTCTGAATATAAAAAAAAAAACATATTGTGTAATATATTATTCTTTTTCAATAAAAATATTATCTAGATATAGGATTGTTGTTTGTTTAAGTCAAATATAGTTATTGGCATTTAGCTCCCTTTTTGAAGTCCAATCGATCTGATATTTTGTACACACTCTTAATTTTGATAACTATCAAATCAATCTAATGACTATCAATCATAAATTTTTTATTACTTGTTGGCTACTTGACTATGAAATGATAAGATTTCTGTGGAAAAAAAGATCTATGCTCAGCGATGATGACCATCAATATCCGGGGAACTCCATAAATTTAACTAAATTGTCTACGTTTACAATTAAAGAAACAAATGGACGTGACGATATATACATATTACGCTTAAAGTCATAATGTCCTACTCAAATATTGAGCACTAAAAGTACCATTTACCCAAAGCAGTGTAATTAAAGTACAATAATGATTTCGCTTTGGAAAGTTAATGGTGCAATTAGTATGCTAACTACAGTAATATACTTGTAAAGGTTATTTTCAAAGGTTTCACTTCGACTTTGTACTCAAAACTATTAAAAACAATAACGTTCAATTATGAGAAATTAAAATATATTACATGTTAAATACTAAAAACCGATTAACCGTACATGCTTTGAAAACGACCGTAAATTAAACCAATTTTTACTAACAAACATTCAAAATATTCATGTTAAAATAAAAATAATTAAATTAAACCTCTATCAAAAACTATCAATTTAAAATGAATTTTAACGAAAACATTACAAATTCCGATTACTTTCATTCACGATTTTTAATAATACCTAACTAAAACTAGAATATATACCTATATAGAACATATTTTCCATGAACACACAAAATAAAAAGGTAAAATTCACGTGAAAATAAAAATAATAATTCAATTTGACTTCTGCCGACGACTGTACGTCCGAAATAAATATTAGCATAAAATTATCGCAGTCAAAAAGCGTACATTAACAAGTACTAAATTAGATTTGTTTCATAAAATGTCTAGTACTCATTTTGAAATACCTAGGTATTTAGGTACATAAATTCATAATGTTCAGTATTAAAAATCGGATATAACCTACATTTTGGATATTACACTAGACATAATATTTCTAGAAAAAAAAGCCGGTAAACGAGCAGATGTATCGCCTGACGTAACCAATCACAGTCGCCTATGGACACTCGAAACACCAGAGACGTTACAAGTACGTTGCTGGCCTTTTGGGGGTTAGGAATTTAAGGGTACTTGGGAGATTGGGGATTGGGAAGATTGGCAAGGGGGGTAATTTGGATTACGTTGCGTATTAGTAAGTAGTCTACAAAAACCAGTCATTATCTCATAATCTAAGTTAGGTAATAGTAAAAAAAAAAATAATCTTGCGTGTCTCGAAATCACACATCACACTAATAATATTACAAATGTGAAAGTTTGTTTGTATGTTTGTGACGAAAAACATTCATTTTTAAGAGGCTAGTATGAAATGAAAAAGTCTTTAAAACTTGTATACCTACAGGCTCACCTACTATATTTCATGGAACCCTTAACTGGTGAAAAGTGAGAATTATATTGTTTTGTGTGTATATGTTATTAAGTTTACTAATACCCCGACAAAAATACCCAGTCACAGCAGTTTCTTACGAGACATCAGCAAATATGCGGTCCAGTACCACAGTTTCCTATGGCAGTACTGCGTGTGGTCTATTAGTCATTGTTACGATAAGCGGAGACAGATTATAATGTAACTTTGATTATTCATGTACAAATATACAATGTACTAACACAAGTAGGTGTCACGTTTTATCACATAGCATATACGGTTGATGGATCTCGCTTCCTTATTGCATACTCTTAAGGTACTTGAAGGTTTACCTTGTGAAACTTTTAGGGGTATTATACTAGCTTCTGCCAGCGGATTCACCCGCGTTTCCATGGGATAAAAAGCATCTATAACTCAAATATCCTATCACCAAAATCAGCCCATATCCTATCTACTGTTTAGAAATAACAGAATCAATATTTACCAAAAAAGGTCACTTCAAAATGCAGTGTTTATTTTCTCAAGTAAATATAGGTTGGATTTTATATCTCAAGCGAAGAAAGCGACTCAATCTCACATAAAATCAAGTATTCTTCAACCGACAGTAGTAAATATGCGACCAGCTTATATATAAACATGCTCTAGGTACTAAAGCTAAGGTCGCGACGGAATAAATCGTGTTAGGGAAATGTCAATACCATACCTATGAGGTTATTGGATAAGCCTGCCTTATGTCTATGGCATTAGAGTCTAAAGTTACTAATGGTTTTTGTTGAGTGGATTAGCTAGATAGTGTGTAGGCTTTTTCTGTTAGAATATTTTTATTGTTTTGGTTAATGAGCGTAAAATAAATGAAAGGCGATATTAGAATTAGATAGAGACGAGTAAACACTCACAGTAGATACTTAAAACTACTTTTCACCAGTTTCTTTTGCCATATATTTAAATACTACTTATAAAATACAAAATAAAATAACATTTAAAAATAAGAGCCAACCAGTAGCGGGAGCATGTTCCAAGCTACCGGTGGTTAGGGCTTCAGAGATTGAAACCTCCTCACAATACGTGCCGTTTCGAGGAGCACTGCCTTCTGCATCAGGCTCTTTATCCATCCGCCCAACCCCAGTCTTCTAAGGTGGTTGTCGATTACCAGTTTCTTTACTATTGACATTGTTAAATAGAGTATGTTTATTTTCGACATTAATAATACCGAACTTGCATTTGTATATTTTTGTTAGTGTATGTATCTCCAATTTCTATCATCCAATTGCATAAACGCTAAACGACCTATCACAAGCACTTTGTCGTGTTAGCCTATCCATAGCGTGTTGCCTGACAATCGATCTGCTATTTTTCTGCCTCACCGCCATGCTCTTACGTCATACCGTTTCCTTTATACGCTAAAATATGTATAACGGTATCATATCGAGTTACGATGTCAGCTGTTAAGATTATATTATAGTTGAAGGATGGTTGAGAACTTATTTTGTTCAGCGGGTTTTTGGGTGGTACCGGTACGGCATTGTGAAGTGAATTGAACTTCTTCTAGTATTAATGTATGTGTGTTTTATTTAGAGTTGTGTTTTAAGAATTTGATGAAATCTAATACTTTGCTATTGGGGTCTTTATATAAATGTACCCTTTTTTGAGGGGGAAAGTTATCCAACGACCTTGGGCGAGGTGATAGGTAGTGTAAGACTCTTACTGACTAAAAACCTCCCCATCACTACTCTGCGTTAGGCAGTCCGCAGCTCTATTTGTACCTTATAACAGATAAAGTGTTGATCTAATGACGATATGTCAGAACCACAAGCTTATTACAGTTTTTCTATATTATAAGCTTAGTAAAGTGGACGAGCATATTAATATATAACTATAATAAATACCGATTATACCAACACACTGAGAATTGAAAATGACAGTCACCGTTTCAAGAGACGTAATACAACTCATAGTACCGAATAGTGCAGTCAGTCTACATATTAGCACAAGATAATCCGTTTTAGACAAATCGTTTCTTAAAATACAATCGTCGAGTCGAGTAGACAAAGACACCCGTATGTTGGAACTAATTAAAGCCGACCATGTACTATTGTAGTAGTCTTAATACATTTAAATGCCAATAGAAATAATGTTTAACAAATATGAACTGTCTCGTTTAATAAATTAGGTACGTTTTTAATTATCCGCACGTTTTTGTTGGAATGTCGTATTTCGAAGTCCTTTCTTAGAATTATTAAATGATGTGTACAGATTTACTTTAGGTAGAAGTACCTACTTGGTTAGTCATCGTTGTTAAGCTTATGTACTGAAGTTTGTAATTTAAGCAATGGGCAATTCCCAAATGTAAAGAGTTTGGAGTATTTTTTTTTTTGTTCGGTTTCCTAGTACATGTTTTATTTCTTTTGCAACGATAAGTGGTAATGAAAAAAACAATAACATATAATAGCACTACTTAAGAATTGTAATCTGACTAAAACATTTCCACGTGTTAACTATTGGAATTGAAATCTACCTCAAAATAAATATTCCATTCATATCAAAATCCAAGAAATAAACAGCAACATTTCTTTTACGTAACTTTTCACAAATACTTTATTCAATAATATTAAAAGGAATTCAGATTTTACGACTTTAAATATCGACTAGGTACTAAAAATATAGCAGATGTAGTAACTGCTAGTATGTCTAGCAAAATATTTTCATTGGTATCTATAAAACTATAAAACATTTGACGTGGCTATCCCAGAGCACCTGTTAAACTGACAATTGCAATTTTGTGCTCTATTTGAAATGAAATAACATTTATTATTGCTTGATTAATGTTGACAGTTACGTTGGAGTAGTGTTCAGGTACAATTCCCATTGGAAAATGTGTTACTGAAAGTATTTGAAACTCAGCGAGTAAAATGCACATATCAAATACAACCCACTGTGCAGCAGTTATGTTATGTGTCACATGTAATAGGGGGTAAACTTATTGCCAAATATATAAGAAGGGGCCTAAATCCAGACATGGAGTTTCTTGCTCGTTCTTCTCCATTAGAAACTACACTTTGGAACGAGCACCTAGCTTCATTGACGGACAGACTATTATTTATTTCTTTATTTGTTGCCATTTCAAAAGTAACTATTTATGGTTTAAATGGAATAAATGGATTTGACTTTGACTTCGTGTTATTTCTTAGAAATTTTGGGGAAAACCGACAATAGTTTGTCTGACTCTGGAATCAAAACCGAGATCACTAGCCAATCGATAAAAAAGACAGAGTTCTTCTTAATTTTCTAGAGGAAAACAGTATTTGAAGTTAAAGCTATGTAGCTACAAGTACTTAAAAGAGCTTAAGCCTTAAAGCATTTCGTAGAAATCATTGAATATTATCGGCATTATGTTTGTATGAGTCAGTCATATGATCACATTATACCTACTCATGAATATTTAGTAGGTAGGTAGGTACGTTGCGAAATTCTCGTCTTTTATGAATGGATGGCAACGATGCACGCGTGGGAAGTCATAATAAACCTGAGAACATTCAGCCAAAGATATTTCAATGCCAATATTTGTTAAGTAACAGTTTCTGTTTATTTCCTTCAAAGAATTATGAAAATAATTGAATTTCGTTCGTCGTTTAAATTCATGGACTTTTCTTAAGGCTTTTCTTCCTACCCTTGTCTCAAGTTGTTTGGGATCAGTCAGGCCCGATACAAAATACTTTCTACTTTTCATTCCTTGAACCAGGCGTCATCATAATTATCACACACTTATTTTTTTATGGAATAAGGGCAAACGAGCAGATGGGTTACCTGATGGTAAGCGATCAGCGCCGCCTTTGAAAAGTCACAAGCGCGTTGCCGACTTTTTAAAAAGGAGTAAACTCTTTTCTAGGAGATTTGAAGGTCGTGTCATACTTTTACATTGTTATCATTCCTTTTCTTTTTATAGTTCCTCTTTCCTTCCATGTTTGCATTTTCAAGTTCATCACAATTTTGTCTCATTATTTTCATATCATAATATTACAAATACGATTCTATATTAGCTAAAAATCCAATAACGCTCGACATAACAAGCTCTATCATTGAATCAGACTGCATGCTCTGCAGTAATGCAGTACACATGCGATCATAACACCAAACGAGGTAATAAACAGGAAAGCATGCAGAAGTATAAACAGCGACACATCGATAATCGTTAATCGGCATACAATCGAGAATCGAACGATCGCGTGCATAGATGCAACTGCTCGTAATCGATTGTCTGCAGCCGTCACTTGTATGTGGGTCAACTTAAATTGAAAGACACTGCGACACGTAACTGTGGTGTGTTCTAGTATGAGCTAGTTGTTTCTACCCTCCAAGAACTTTATAAATTGAAATGGGCGAAAAAAACCAAGGAAAAATTAAAACATGGCTACGAAATAGTTGTAGAACTTGAAATCAGCACTGTATGATATGTTAATTATTATGATTAACGTAATTATTTGACGAGCAACTCGACTAGTTTCAAGCCATGCTAGAGGCTCATATTATTCATGAGTAGCAATTTGAGACACACGACGCAGTAACAGTTGCGCTGCTACTTGATATGATTGGTAGAGAGATACCGTTGAAAGAATAGTACAAACATAATATCAAAGAAGATGACACCAATATGAAAACGAAGATGCAGTTCAAAATATTAGGAACCATTCTGCACCAAACGCAAACAATAACCAAATAAGAAGTTATCCAAAAACAAGCCTAGGCACACACGAAATAGGATTCATATTACATTAACATATTCGCGTCATAACGACTAATAGGTACAAAGTGAAACACATCAGTTCCCGTAACAGGTATGAATTACGTGTGATATACAGGAATTAATCGCGGAAGCATTCGCCTGTATCGAGTGAGTGGAGGGCCGACTGCTATAATACTCCGCATTGATGATAATAGACCATTATTTGATAGTATCCCGAGTTGAAGACCTTTCTAGTGAAATAAGTAGCTCTTGGTAAAGCGTGGTGAAATTGTTGTATTATTTTCACATTATATTTACTGTAGTCCGGTCAAATTAGACATTTGACCACGACAAATTCACACCTAGTACAAATGTTCAAATCACAATTATAAACATTGTGTCAAAAGTCCCAATTGATCCCGTTTAAGGAAAACATTTTAGCGGGGTAAGCAGGTCCAAAAAATGGGTTTTTCGCGATTTTTTGGTCTAATTTGAAATAAAAATTGATGAAATGTGGGGTTTAAAGATGATATGTATGTGAGACATATTAAATTAACTAAAAATCACGGTTTACCGTAGGCTGTATGCAGGCTGCGCGATGTCGCCGCGTCTGCGCACGCTGCTCACAATGAAAAGTCCCTCTGTGACTCGAAATTAGTAGAGCTTTTCTCCATTAATTTACGCGAGTAAACCGTGATTTTTTTAGTTAATTTAAAGATGATGTTGATTAGTTATCTTCAGAAGAAATAATATGTATAGGTGGTGTGTCTATTTGCCGTGGTTCAGGCCTAACTAACGTTTATTATATAAACACAACCATTTCAAAAATTATTATTGTTGTTAAACACAGAATTTAGTGCACAATTATTGCAATGCAACGCAGACTTGTCTGGCTTGCAGTCACGTGTGTTGCTACCTGAGAACGATGCGCGATGCATGCATGTGTGCCTATACTTATTACAATAAGTATATATAGGTAGGTACTTATGGAAGTTTATTATGTAAATGGAGATCCTCCTTGGCATCGTTGCTATGTGCTAGCTTACATATATTAAAAAGGCATATATTTTATGATTAGTGATCCACCCACGTAGTTAGATAGATAAGAGTAGTTAGAGAAAAACGTGGAATACGTAAAAGACCCAAACTAAGAACAAGGAGCGTCAGTAGAGTGTATTTAGATTTTTAATTTATGAAAATAAAAAAATAATTTAGTTTTTAATTTAACCTCGTCTATGGCAGTATTTGAGACCCAATAGAAAACACATTATGTCTCGCGTAGATCCGCATTTCGCATACTACAGGATAAAGAACAGAACGCCTGCTCCTCAGTATGAGTTGGACGGTAATTGTAAATGTAATGAATATAAATTAAAAAATTATACATAAAATAATAAATTAAACAATATGTAATAAATTGATCAAGATTTAGGATAGAATCTTGTTTAATGGTAGAAAAATCTATACAGATAATTTATATGTTAGCCAATATGCTCATGGTATACCCAGATACTAGCTATATCAACATATAACATATCTAATAACTACATGGTACATGTACGTACACAGAGTCAGAAACGTGTCATATTTATTAGCGATAGCCTGATACCTCTCAGTGTTAACTCGAGGCTATTATCACATCTAAAACGGGCCAGTCATACGTTGTAATACACTGGTTATTATACGAGAGACATTAAAATCATTTGGTTCTGTCGGTAGGGGGAACATAATCAAGTGACCAGATTGGAGAGATTCTGAAAAATGATCAGGTGTGGAGTACTCATAGTTATTTTATTTATTTTAGCTCTTCATGCACAAAAATGTGTACAAGGTTAAACTTTTGAGTTATGCAAAGAAAAACCAGTGGTAGATGCACGAAGCAAGCAAATCCAGATAAGTTACAAAATACAATATACCTACTTACTTAAATAATTAGTAATGCTACGAAATTATGAGTTTAATTGTGAGTGTATTTCTAAACTCATGAGTTCGTCGATGTTGTGTATTTTAAAAAAAAAATCAAACTCATCTTTGCAATTGCGATTTGGTTGTTTATATAGGTAAAAAGAAAAAAGGCTGATAAATATGTACCTAATACTATACGTGACTTGCAACCAATAAATACATATATTATTTTAGGACCATTACCCACACAAACAAAAGGTACGTCGAATCACATCAAACTCAAACCACAACTACAACAAAAAAGCAACGTCACCTAAAAAAAATTAAACCAACCAAAACTTGGGTCAAAAAACGGGCAAAAACAATAAACGAATGAGCATCAAAATATTTTATTAAATACCAATTTTGTGGGTAAAACAGACAAACATTGGTAACGTCATCAAGTTTTCACGCTTGACCCAACTTTACCCCATGCCCGGGTTACCCCATTATGCGCTACTGTTGCCCGGGCATACCCCCTATTGTATCGCAGTCGTAAATATTTGAAAAACGCCCGCTGGCAATGCTGCTGTAACTGGACTGTGCTTGTACATCACGTGACTTTCAAACTGCGTGGCCATAGCGCAAGCGATAACATACACAAACATTCAATAATCTCTGTCTACCCCCATGGGAGAGAGGCGTGAATAAACTCACGTCTTTGTCCCATACCATACTAGTGGTAGAAGCTACAGAGTCATCTATTACGATCCTTACATACTTCTTTAGTTTCCACTACATTCAGATGATCGAAGAGTAAATCAACGGATGACGTCATAAATCTACATTGCACATATGAAGTTTACATCAGAATAAACATGGATAGAAAATCCCAACATGGGGGTTTCTGCTCCACTACCTGGGCAGTAGTGGGGCAGAAATCCCGAGGATCAGACACGATCACCTCGCCTTTTTTATGAAATAGGTGGCAACCGAGCACTCGGGTCATCTGATGGTAAGCGTTCAGCGCTGCCCATGGATCCGCCAAGTCGGAATACCTTTTTTTCTTTGGGAATTTTACTCACTATTTTCTAAAGTATTATTTTCTTCTAAAGAAGGACATTACTGGTATTACCTCTCACATATTTATCATACTTCAATAGGACGTATCTATAGGTAATTATTACTTCGTGACTATGCAAGAGATAAGCGCGCAAGAGCCTTGAACACTTGAACAGTATAGGAAAATTATTGCACGACACGATCCTTAGTAATGTCCGCTTTTGTTTAGATGATTAATTCAGATGTTTTCTTATTGACGACGAACCGATTGCAGTCTTGCGATAAAAGGAAAATACCTTTACGATAACGGAGAATTAGGAAAATTCCTCTTATTCTAACGGTAGTTTTAAACTAACTAAAGCAAACTCATACTAAGGGTACCGAACAGACTACTTTTTCTCCCACAAGCAAAAGTCACTAATAAAAGCAAGTTTAACACACACGTTATATACGATTGCTTCAACCAAACTCCAATCCAAACACAAATCGCACACTAAAAAAAAGCAACAAATACCAAAACTGCATACAAATATCTGCACGTAGGTACATTTAAACGCTATTTGCGTAGCCCAAACGCTGTCTTATCAAAGTCGAAAGTCGCCGGCGGCATGGGCCATCAATTTCCAACTCTTCCGTAAACTAGCAAGTATGCAGATCCAACGACAAATAGTTTCGACCATTCCCTCTCTAAGATTGTTACTGAAATTCGGCTGTTCGTGTGAATGAATATGTATTGTGTTTCTAGTTGCATCGTCCGACGCAACTAGAAACACTGGTCATGGGACGGTCATATTGGACATCAGACTGACATATATCGGGACAAAATATGAAGTGTGGTATACAAAAAGATAAAGATTATTAGCATATTAGATGCTAAGGTCAGTATGTTAAGACCTCCCTGAAGTCAATATCAAAATTATTTATTCCAAATAGATTGGGAAGGCACTTTGAACGACAAAGCAAAATTGTATAATACTAAAAAAAATTATCGGGTGGTCCTCTAGTTAGTAAAGCTATTTGCTTGTTTTAAAGTGCAGATTCCTATGGAGAAGAATGAGAAAGAAACTCTATATAGATTACTCTTTTTCAATCAGGTTCACAATAATGAATACTGAAATGCTTCAGATACATTTTATTTAGATTTTACCACCAACTTATGTAATGAAATCATAATAATATCTCTAAATACGGTAAAATCCACACAAAATTATCAATTTACGAATAACAATTTTAATAAATTACATTATCCTTCAAAAATCATCCTTCGTCACGCAATAATAAGGCTCAATTCAAAGTAACAGCTACTTTAAATATAGCATAAATAAATATTTTCCGTGCAAATATTTTACCCACTAATAATATTTGTGGCGTAACTTTTCCCCTTAATTTGAAACATAATTTAAATATGGCCGCGGTTTAACCCGACACTGGTGTAATTTAAAAGCTGGTCTGTGTTCTAGTGTTTGGCGGTTTGTTGTTCGGTCATACAGGGATGCCATAATGACAGTTTTAAACAGACTGACAAAAAAACATAACCCTCCTTCTGGCGCAGTCGGGTAAAAAGATGGACATACGTTTTTTTAACACATTGAACGCCGTGGTGGTCACCGGTGATGGACGTTAGCGGAGGATTTGCTTTCAACAGTTTTCTATTGGCAGCCAAAGACTTAAACATATTATTTGAATAGAAATAGTTGAACAATCTCTATATCTTCAAGATACAATAGCATTTTGTGTAAAAATCTTTGAAGAGTATCAGAAGATTTTATTGGGTCATCATCAACAGCCTATTTATAAGTGCCCGTTGCTGAACAAAAGCCTCACGCGGAGAAGGTTTTACCAAGGAGCATTAATAACTAAGTTTGTTCTAGTCTCATTATTAGCTCTTGTCAAGTAACAAAAATCAAAAATAAATTAGGAAAGCCTATATGTGAAAGCTAAACATAAATACCTAAACATAATAATTATAACATTATCTATCAAATCATCGATAGTAAAGGAATTCAATAGAGACAATGGTAAATACTCGGATAGCTCTCGACAGTTTACAAAACACTCAACTTGTATGATACAGGCTGATATTAAATTACTTGGCGTGGTACTCGTCCTATGGCGGCCATGTTGCTTCTATAAAGGTGGTCTGATAAGGTCGGGACATCGAGACTTGAGACTTAGTCCCATTGCGATTCTAAGAGATTAGTGTACTGTTTCAATCTTTTATGGGATTGTTTGGCTTGATGGGTTAATAATAGTATGAGCGCTACAATATGAGTAAGTTTAGGATACAGGAATATAATATGGATGAAATTTGTTGTTAAGGGATAGATTATAAATAGATGGATAGATAGATAGATGCACGTTCATATTTTGCAAAGGTATTGCAAAATATAAACGTGCATTTATTCCAATTAAACCATATACTTAGGTACTTTTGAAACGTCAACAAAGAAATAAATAAACAATAGTCTGTCAGTCTGTCCGTCAGTGAAGCTAGGTAACTTACATAATATGTGTAATATTATTTAAGATTATTAAAGCACATAATAATAGTTTTATAAAACTTTGCTTGACTACAGAAAATTAAAATATTTTGCACAGCACTGCAGAGAAACGCAGCTTAGCTCGCTCGCTCAGTTCATCTTACTATGAATCCCCAGCCTTATAGCTCCTAGGTAAACGGACGAAACGGAAGCATCGTTGATAAAGATCGGGAGATAAACAGTAGCGCGCCTCCCGGCGTCACTTGGTCGCGACAACAGTCAAACGAACGCGAACACTTTTTTATATGTATAACAATAAAGAGCAGACATTTATAATGTTGTTTCATTTTTCGAAGATTTATATTGACGCTTGTTTTATTGAAAATGATTTTATAAAGTAATTTGTAATGATTAAAATTTAAGGTATTCCTACTTCCAGGTATATCGTTTAAGGTATTTAAAGCTTGAAATATGACTATAGCACAATAGTTCTTATTTCCCTAATAGAACCTACAAACAAAATATACATGCCAAAATTTGTTACTAACTTCATTCAATAGAAAAAAACGTGCCTTCTGAGTATAAATACCAGTTCTAAGCCAACCACAATTTAAACATTAATCACAGTCAATCGAAAAAATAACACCATGTATGTTCACAAAGAATTTTATTTCCAAGTAAACGTTACCGCACATAATTCCCCGATCCCAAGTGGCTTAATAGTGTAGAACGTGAGCAATTGAAATAAAACTCTAATATTACGTGCAAAAAGTCTAATTTCTATAGTTGTGAGAGGTTAGTTGGGACGTTTCGCGTCATGCAAAGTTGTAGGCATGCAATTGACGTCACATTGCATGCGGGCTATTCCAGGAAACTATGCCAAATCATTATTTATTTGCAAAACAAAAAAATATAACATGACATAATATCACGCCTTTTAGTTCAGAGCAAAATAAATGTAAGTAACACGCACTTGTTGGTATTATAAGTCCTATTTATTATACTGTAAGGTTCAATTTTGCATTTACTGCGAAATTAGTATTTTGTGTAATCCAATAACGTATAATATGAGATAATGTACGTCGGTATTATTTATTTACAAAATTTTATTTATTTTTGCACCAAACGTTTAGAGGTTGCAATGTCACTAGAAAAACATACAAGCGATATGCGATCAATTAAATTGAAGGTTATTTCATTTACCTTATAATTTTAGAATTTAATATAATCTAAATATTTCTTATGACGTCTTTAAAAATGTAAACAAATATTATATAAAAAAGTATAGAGTGCTACCAGGCGCCTATAGCAGCTACCCTATTCTGTAACTGTTAATCCGAACTTTCGAAGTAAATTCGATTGCATTCTCGCCCGTCATTCGTTGAGATTATTCTCACAAACACTGACATGGCAGACCGCACCATATTTACGTCGATCTTTCGAATAGAAAGGTTACAGAATAGCCCTAGCTTGAAGTTTAAAATTGTAGGCGATGAGATCAATCGAAATACAGATGTGATTTGACTTACTAAAAAAAAAACAGTGTGATCGTAATCAACATCATCATCATTATATCAGCTATACAAGAAGCACTTGCTAAACAAAGGCTTCCCTGGATGACTTCTAGATAAACCGATTTGAAGCAACCTGCATCTAGGGCCTCTCTGCGACCTTTGAGTTTATTAGGTCAGCCGTGCCATACTACGTTCTAATAATATAATACCAGTTTTATTTATATACCCAACCGATATTACATCGAAAATACTAATTACAAGATACAATTTATAGCACAGGTACTTGTAGTTGATATCTATCCTCCCTATATCAAGGACGATGGATGTTATCAGTAGAGATAACAGAACGGCACTTGAACTAAAAAGCTTGCAATTTCAATGACATCATGCTTCAAATTATATTTGTCATGCATCACTATCAAGTCTTGCAAATATGTTTAATAAAAATACGCAAAAAATCTTTTACACCTACTGTTGTCTCTCTGCATCACCCTAAGATTAGATAATGCCAAATTGGCATTAAGTCTACCATTGTATCAATGTACATAAAGTGTAAAATTGTATTTACAGGATCATAATTTTCAGAGTTCGTCTTCGTAGCTTAACTTTAATAATACGAGTACTACAGCTTGACGTAAATAAACAGACTTCCCAACAAACTTCGCAGCACTAAATATATTCAACTCACACATTAAAATTACCTTCCGCTTTTCCATACTTTTTGTTAGACACACATCACTTGCATACAGGCATTCAGCCAACGTTCCTAGGATCGTAAATCTCTAGCTTCAAGTCACAGACATCCGCATTTACTAAGAGAGGGGGGGTAGTGTTAAGGGGGATAGCAGGACAGTGGCATCCGTCCCGTCTTTTGTTTTGCAACTCAATTAAAACTTGGTTGTTTGAACCGACCACGCTTAGAAGGTCGTTAGTAAGTTTAGAAATACACACGTCACGGCTCTAGATCACGGTTTCAAGTGGATTCCGTACAATTAAACCTTGATACATGACCCGTCAAGTTTATGTCTTATTAGATCTTACATAGTTACCGAGTTCATTTGTTGTGTAGATTAATTGTACCTATGATAGATCCTTGAGGCACTCCAAATGCTTTTCTACATATAGCACCATTTTTTTCGCTTACCAATATATCACAAAAAATCTATATGTATAACTCAAGAACAATAAACATTCACATCAAAATCCGAATGAGGTTTACAATAACTTTTTCCGAATCAAAACTATCCATACTATCGAATGCTACGGAAAATACCTTGCAACAGTAATCATTTCTGATCGAACTTTAGAATAATTTCATATCGCTTTGCCTTCTATATAATGAATCAATCCCAGTTTATTTAAAGTGTACCTACATAGTCATAGTATGGTACCAAGTTTTTAATGCGGTTCCGGTTACGGGAAGTGAACGGTTGACGCGACCGGATTCAGCAAAGTTTTTGAATTGTAATTCTGTCGGGACACCTGCGTCGTTATGACGTGTGAATGCTAATACGGTTGCTAACCTATTACATACTTTGTTTTTCATATTGCATTGTTTCATTATTTTAAGGAGACCAAAGTTTACTTTTTGATTCAAATGTGGGTGCTAAGTTTGGAAGGTTTGAATCGATTATTTTGTTTGACTCTAATTACAATTACGCTAGCTAGCTACTAGCTTATGTTATTGAATATATTTTATTGTCTTTATTTATGCACTATTACGTTTATTAATATTTTTGAAGACTTACTTGTTGTCAAATCTCCATTTAATCTAATTTACAATTTCGGGGAAAGTTATCTTAAAAAATGTTTCATCGCGTTAATCCCGCTGTTCACACAACGCCTTGTTTCTTAGTATCTAGCGATCGTTATCAGTAAGCGCAAGCGCATGTTTGAACAAGTGTTCTGAGTCTCATTATGAGTAGGAGATACTGTCTAAGGCATTAAAAGTTCCGGTTTTAGGGTATGTCCTAACGTTTTTGGGACTGTTTTATAACCAATTGGTACTGTCACTCTTTATAAAACATTTGGCAATTTAACAAGGGCAAGGGCAAAATATTCAACTGATTCAACCTGAGTGAACTTGAAATTACTATTAAAGCCAAAATAAGAAGAAATACTTATGACGCTATCGAATTCATTAACTCCATATTATTTGTCTTATTTGACGTTTTGCTGTAAACTTATTATCTTGTGTACACTAGACTAATAAAGATCTATTTGTTTTTCTTTAATCACACTTTTTTAGGTACTTCCCATATTTTAAAATGTGGACTCATAATGCACCTTTGGCGTCTATAAGTCGCTTACTTTTGTCAACAATTTGTCATTCTCAAACGCACTTACAATTATCAGAAAGCTAGTCCGTGTTTGTTCAAGTGTCGTCTGTCGTTACGTAAACGTGCTGGTTTAAGTTACGTTTACATTGAACGCTGTGTCACGGTATTTTGTTTGTATTACACTATTTTTTTATTCACATTTTTGATGACGACCGGTTTTTATTTGATATTGCGAGTACGTTTATGGGTTTATCCGCTGCGTACTAAGTGTGGATTTAAATTGTGTGTACTATTTTTTTGGAACTATTTTCGGTGTATCTTCGATAAGTGATTTTTTGCTGGTTGGTGCATTTTTTGATTGTGTCGTGAATGTGTTATTGGAATTGAATAAAGGTTATGTTTTACTTAAGATTCTGTTTTATCTGTTTTGTCTTTAGATAGAATTAGGTCAGTATAAGCAGTAACTCATTTATGACTTGGCCACATATTATAATATAATTTATGACTTGGTCAATTTAAACACCAGTAACCAAGCACCCAAAATACAAAATGTCGAAATACAACACAAAAGTGAAATCTTCGAAAACAAATTCCAAACGACGAGCCTACGAGAGGTATAATAATTTACGTGTAAGAGTGCTCATGTGGGTACTGATAATGTTCACATATACACATACACACACATACAAGCTTCTAAAACAAACATTGCGACATAGATCCATTGTTCAAACAGTGCCTGTGACTAACACGTTCACTTTTTGTGCACCATGCTCTTATAGACGTTCCTGTATTCCTATCTGCGATTCTAGGGGACCATATATCGTGCCTAGTTTGGCGTTGACATATTGCCGTCGTTCCTCTGTTTCTGACAGGCACACATACGTACACAATCTTGGGGAATCAGTTATCGACGCTTAAGATGACTGTGCACGTATCTGCAGTGTAGACAAGAATGAGCAATCATCGCGTATAAACTGTTTGATGATTTGATGGAACCTTCTCATGATGATATAGTTTGTATACAAAATAATTATCTAATTATTATTATTCATACATTTTGAGGGGCAAAATCATGACTTCTCTTGTCCTGGGCGAGGCAAGAGGCAGTGACAGACATTTACTGACTAAAAACCACACCGTTCCTACTCCTGCTTTTCGAGCTGGAGCCCGATACTACCCGGATTATTCATACAATACATACGGACACATCTTAATTATATTACATAGTTTATATCTGGTGGTAACAGCTAGGCTATTCTGTAACTTAGCTACTCGAAAGATTGCAGTGAATTCAGTTGCGACCCGCCATGTCATTGGTTGTGAGAATAATCTCAACCAATGACGGGCGAAAATACAATCGAGCTCACTTTAAAAGTTCGAATTGCCAGCAACCTAGCAACAAAAAAGGATAACCTAGTACCTAGTACTAGCCTGTAGTGACGTTAAGGAATAGAATGCGATGACACATGACTCAATTATCTTATACAAATTGGTCTCTGATTACATTAGCTTCTCAGACAGACAGAGGTCTGATTATACTGGACAAGTGTAGCTTTACATGCTTTCATGTCATGGGAATACTATCCTAGAAGATGTCAGTGTATGGTGTTAGCACTGTCTTGGCTGTCGCTCATGTCTTTTCAAAGATAACCTTCCATGTTTCAGGGCTTCCAAATAGACATTAAGCCGACTGTCAGTTTCCACTGTCAAGCTGTTATCTGACTACTAACAGAGTCGTTTCTACTACTTTAGGTTGTAAGTCCATGATTGTAGTTGGGAGTTTGATGTGTGAGTGTGTTTGTGTGACTCAATTTTCAATTGTTTTACTAGCTTCGCCTTCTGGCGAAGCTAGTGTTTGCTATTTATGGACTATCAACTGCGAGTGTGGGCTTCTGAGAAAGTGTCTTGAGAGTGCGTCTTGGGTGTCCTAATGAATGACAAGAGTTTATTTTCTTTGTTTGAAAAATTGATCGAGTTATAAAATTGAAGAAATGAAAAGTAGAAATTATGAACATTGAAACAAAAGTCAACAGACGTGTTAATATACGTATATTTTCCTCGTACTACCATAACACTAAATACCTTAATATAACCGTAACTCGGACAATTGGGCTTCACACCGACCTGTATTGAAAAAGTGATTAAAATCCAAATCGTTTACAGCAGAACAGAAATGGCATTTTTCACTTTAATCCCCCGAATTCGCTGTTAAGCTTCGGTAATAATTCCGAATGCCAACATCGTACTCAGTTCTTCGGTATGCAACTACAACGAATGTGTGTTTAAAGTCGGTGTACATTGACGGCTGGGAAGCGACACGCGACTCTGCCGTGCGTACTAAGCGAGCCGTGTAAACATAACAATTTAACCCACGGCAAAATGTCGGATTGGCGCAACGTGTCGCGTTCACTGTCACTATGTTACGCTTTAGGGTTGTCGCAGAATAAAAGAAATATTTGTTGAATTATTTAATAACGCTAAATATTATAAGAGCTGTTTTGTATCATCAATAATTTATTTTATGATCCATCGAGTTTTGATATCCCTAACAGACTTTTCGATTATTTAAGTACGAGTATGTATTGTTCGATGAAAATGCAATTTCTAGGCGTCAATGTACAACTGAAAAACTGCTTAATTTACAAGAATAAAACTAAGAAAAGACCCTACAACAAATTACTTTTATTATGAAATGTAACAACAGCATATAACTGTATCAGTTTTATTGCACAATAACAATAACTATTTAAGAAAACATTAGTGACTAATGACCAGTACTCAAGTAGTTAAAATACAGTTATAACCTATTCATATAAACCACGTTTACGTAATGTTATTTCATTTAGATCTAAACGTCACGTGCCAACTTCAAACGAGTAAAGAATAGTGGCTAAAAATCAGATATAAATAATAATCAGAAATATTATAACAAAGAAAAAAATACTGTAACAAAATATTGTTACAGTATTTTTTCCTTTGTATTTCGTTCTTTCTTGCGGTCGGTTTCTATAATTTCATCATTTTAAGTTTAAATTGTGTAAATCAAATCAGTCATATGATTGTTGACATCTTATTATATATTTCAACTATCATCACAAATACACAACGGCTATGTATCATGGCTGCCGTGATTTCATATTATTGGGCAAAGACTTTATAACTCCTAAACAATACTTTCTCTTTCTACAGTTTAAATTCTATTAGTTTTATAGTAATTAAACTAAAAATCTAATGTATTATTAATATAGCATGGATATCCGCAAACTAACGCCTGATCCTATTCTTTATATTTCTCTTTCTAATAAAACCATAGCTCCTAAAAATAAGCCAAAATTGCGCCAACCCCTAACCGTCGTATTTAATCGGCACGGTTCTGTGATGCATCTATTCTCTTTAATCTGTGCCATGGTTGCTAAACTAGATCCAGAGAGGACTAATTGTAACGATTCCGGTACTTGCCGAGATTCTAATTTATCGTTTGACAATGGAAACGGGCTGTTGTTCCTGCTACCTACTAGGTACAGTTAACGGCTTGAAACTTTCCTACAAATTGGATTGGAATTTTTTTTGGTGCACTTCTATCTGGGTCTGGATTTTCTAGCTGGAAGCGATTTCGTTGTATCGGTTTGTTCTTGAATGTAAAAGTAGATTATGTCAAACTTTATTATGTTAAGGTCTGTAGTCTATTTTTTTTGAAGGAGGAATATCACCTCAATACTTCGCCTATCTAGGGTGAGGTGAAAGAGAGTGCCAGACTCTTGCTGACTAAAAACCACCCAGTTCCTACTCCTGCTCTTCGAACAGAGCACGGTAAGGAGGTCTATAGTCTTGTAGTGGGCTGTTGAAGATGATTAGGCTAGAAATGATATTATCTTCGATCAAATTCAACTCTTGTATCAAAGTTAACAAATACAAAAAGAGAGCTCCCAAACAAACAAAACCCACACATCGATTTTGAAAATAACAACTGATAGAACCGTAATTAATGAACTGAAAACGAAAAATCGTATTTCTACTTTGTAGTAGAAATACGATTTTTCGTTTTGATTTCATTGTGGTTTTGAATTGAAAAGTCGATCATGATATTGTTATCATGATCGACTTTTCAATTAACAAAGCGCAACAAATTCCGATTTGAAAGCTACAAAAAAGACGTAAACATTAGATTTCTTTACAACTACTTTTTTTTAAAGTGTCGATTTGCTATTCTGTTTGAACAAGTAGTATACATTTGTAAAACAATTAATTAGCTGTAACGGCCATTACTCAATTAGCAAATTACCGGCATTACGTGGACGACTCAACTTTCAACGTAGCTGATATAATTAGTACATACATCAGTGTACATTATGTGTAAAAATTGTACAAACGATTTTCAGCTTTAATGTGTTTATCAAATAGAATACAATGTTGAATGTTATCGAGCATAATTAAATTTTGTGTGTATATAAATATTGCACAAACGATTTAGAACTTTAAATTATCAAATGGTGAGTGTCAATTTGTTTGTGATTGTGATTTTATCATCATTTTATATTATTTTTAATGGAGTGTTGATTTCAATTTAATTCATTTATGTATAATCGATAAGGTTTTATTTTATTTTAATGTTTAAATAAACTGTTTTAAATACTTAATTATGGGAGACAGGTGTGATGATAATGTACGTAGGTATGTAATTAGTTATAATTTTTGTCTGTCTGTCTGTTTGTTCCGGCTAATCTCTGAAATGGCTGGACCGATTTTGAAGAGACATTTATTAGCAGGTAGCTGCTGATTAAGGCGTAGCACACGAGAGAAGCTGCGGGCATCAACTAGTCAGTTCCAAAAAGGAACTTCAACCGACATTACACATTACTAAACGACTAACAAAACCTCAAACAGACAGACTGACAAAACAATCAATAAATAAAATACTTCAGTGATTACAATATGAAAATGTTTACATCGCCGAAAGGATTCTTTCGTCGTACATTGTTTATTTATTTTGAGAGGACAGACGGCAATCATACAAACACGCAGCAATGGAATGCAATTGTGAATACAAAGTTTATTTATCGATGTTGATATAGCATACATTGTTTTCGAAGTGCAGTGGCTGACAAAGATTGTTATATTGTTTTAAGAATGGGTAGGCAGAGGGAGATGTAGATCAGTGGGTCAGTAGAGAAATATTGAGGGAGAAGCTTAAAAAATTGGTATTTAAGTGTCAATTTTAACATGAAGGTTAAAAATAGTGCAGTGAAGTTCGAAAATGGTTCTCGATTTTAGACATAATTACCAATGACGTTACTGTAATACAGTGGCAACCGGCTGCCGTGCAGCGTGTAATGGATTCGATTCCCGCACGGAGCAACTCTTTGTGTGATCTGCAAATCGTTGTTTCTGGTCTGGGTGCCATCTATATGTGAAATTGTATGTTTGTTAACGCGAACGATACAAGAGAAAAGGTAAATCAGGTTTATAACAAATTCAGATTTATTGAAAATAACACTACATATCTAGTGCTATAGGGTTCATTTCATGTAATTCAATAATATGTTGAATTTACAAGTCCAAATGCAACTGTTCTACTGGGAACATTTATTATATAGTGTAGTATGTACATATAACTGCATTATTGTGTAATCAAATTCATTGATTACGTTAGCGTTGTCGATTCGAAACGAATGAGGTTCGCATGCCAAATAATGCTAGTGACGTCACAGTTGAAAGATCAATTAGCATTACGTATTACGTCTTCTTGTAAAAGAAGATGGGACTTTCCGTGTGACGAATCAAATGAATTGTTACAATGTATTAACGCAAGTAACTCCTGAACGACTGCATCAAATAAGATAAATTGAACTAGACATCATGGTGTTATTTTCAGAATAGGTTTGGTTGAAAACTGAGAAGATTGCATGTAAGATATTACACGTAGCCTACATAGATACATAACCTTATGCCTGTCTCTCATGGAGGTGGGCAGAAACAATGGAACGCCTATTGCTACGAATCTTATATACCATTTTCGCTTCATCAACAGTCATCAGTCTTTTCATGCCTATTTGTCGGTTAAGTATACTTTTAATTCGGCCTTTCTGAACTGATTTTCAGTATTTTTCAGACTTAGGAGAAGGTTTTAGTTATATTATCCAAATTAATAAATTGAGGATCGCACTTTATCTTTTGAGGGTGGTTCCCTTTTTATTTAAGAACGCAACTTAAACGTTTTATATAGTTCAGATTAAAAATCTGATCTATACGTGGTGAACCTTAAATCAGGCCTTTATAATAGTATTAAGTGTCATTATACAACAATTTCGTTCGTGATTTCTCTGTCGTTATTCAATCATCCTTACTCGTGACGATTTGACAAAAGAATCCAATAAAACATGATCTAACCCAATGCTCAGACGTTTGACCTAATCAATCAACGACATTTTGGTTCGTTTTAATTCAATTTTGATCTTACACTACTCAATAATAAGGTAAGAATTTGTGTGGTTTTAATTCAATTTTGATCTTACACTACTCAATAATAAGGTAAGAATTTGTGTGATGTATTAAATTCCAATTTGTCATACTTGATTAGCCATAAATCCACAATTTAAAGTTATTAATGCTTAAAGAAAATGTGTTTGTAGTTGTTTGAATGCCTAAATATAGTAGGCTGTGCCTCAAGTCGTCTGCGCGGCGTCACCGCGTCCGCGCACGCTGCTCATAATAAAGATTCCCTCTGTGACTCGAAACTAGTAGAGCATTTCTCAATAGTCTATTTGTTATTAAATTTAACAAATCATGTTTCTGTGTTAATTATTAATTCCAAGTTAATACTACGTTGTATGTTACCTTCAGATCGGATATAATCTATTCTTTACGAGGTTTTAACTCCGTAGGAAATTAAACCTAATTAGCAACATACGTAATATTTTTAATCACAGTAATCGGATGAAGCCAACCCGCATTGAGCAAGCGTGGTGATTAATGCTCAAACCTTCTCCGTGTGAGAAGAGGTCTTTGGTCAACAATGGCCACGTATAGGCTGTTGATGTGTGAGTGATGTAATCGGAAAAAGATAAGATTTGTGTTGTAATAGTTGGAAGCAGAAACTAAGATGAATATCTCTGACTTTATCTATAGTATAAGGAACATATTTTTTTTTTGATATTCGCATCAAGCCGGTAAACGAGCGTATGGATCACCTGATGGTAAGTAATCGCCGCCGCCCATGGACACTTGAAACACCAGAGGCGTTACAAGTGCGTTGCCGGCCTTTTGGAGGTTAGAAATTTAAGAGTTATTGGGGAATCGGGGATTGGGAAGATTGGGTAATTGAGCCTCCGGTAACCTCACTCACACAACGAAATACAACGAAAGCGTTATTTCACGTCAGTTTTCTGTGAGGTTATGGTATCACTCCGGTCAAACCGGCTCATTCGTGCCAAAGCAAGCTATACACAAGCTAGACACTTGAAATTCAACTGTAAGTAAGTGCATTATTCAGTTACTTGCACAAATATCGAACTAATACAAATACAGCGCAGTCTAGACACACTCAAAATACATGATAATGACATTTTCATACATCAATACCTACACCTATCATACACGCATCACTAACAACTCTATCTCGAAAGCATTAAGGTTGAATTTCGCAACAACAAGATCTATCATCACCATCTCAATCATCGCTACTTAGTTCTAACCGAAAGTTTAAATATAACCTGAGCATTTTGACAGCGACTAATTAATGTACGGTCAACGGGACTTTGAAGTGCGAATTTCACTCTTATTGTTTGGTTATAAGGGTACAAAGTGTAATGGACTGTGTTGATAGGATAATTGTTACGTTGTACTTAGGTATGAGGATAATAATTGTACCTATTTGAGGAAACAAACAATGTTTGTTTCAAGGACTTGCTTTGGTTTTACATTATATGCTGTCATTTCTGAATTTATTTATATGATCGTAAATGGCTACTGACTCTATCTTTCTACTTACTTTTTTAGGTAGGAAGGTTTAAAAGGTGAGAAAATAATGTTTTAGGCGGTACCAAGTTTTTAGTAAAATGTAAATAGATCAAGAGCCTTTACAAAAACACCAATTGATAAGGACATATTATCAAAACGACGAGACTTCCATTCATCCCTTACACTTCGTTTAATAGACCGACACGAGCTGAATTATAAAGACTGATCTCAGAATCATAGAATTATAACTACGTCAGAAATCTATTAAAACAGTAATAAGATGAGTATTTAACATTATTTCAAGATGGCGCTTGCTTAAGATAACCAATCAACGTAACCAGACTGAGCAAGTAACCAGTATCTTTTATATTAATTCACATTAATTACCGTCCTCGTGCTATTCCTTTGAGAATTGTAAATTATATATATTTATTAGTAGTTCTTCGTTCTTAAGCTAAGTACATAAATGTTATTCTACAGATTTTTTATTACTTTGAATTCTATTTTAATGTAGTTATAGTTGCTTTTTGAATGAATTGCGGGTAAAAAATTTTGAAAATATTGTAGTGGAATTTCAACTTTAAACCAAGGAAGATAAGGATAAGATTAAGTAATGAAATATAAATACTACATCTTGCTAATAGCGGCTATATACCTGACAATTTAACTGTACAGTCGATCTATATAGTTAAATTGTAAGTAGGTAAGTACGTAACGTGTTAAGAGCAAATGGTTGAACAGAATCAAATCAAGAATAGATAAAACTGTAAGTACAGTTGAAATTCCACAGTTAAACCTTAAGGTATGTAGGCTATATAGACCCATGATTTACCTGTACAGTCAAAACTGCACAGTTAAATCGTAAGGTGTGTAGCGTGCATAAATTAGCAATAGTCTTGTACTGATAACAGTAGTCGACAGAGTGACACTTGCAATTTAGCTAAAGCTTATTATCATGCTGTTTCTTTCACACTTTTCATGTGAAAAAAGGACAACAATACTTTCAGGCATGCCTTAGGTATTTTGAACTGAGATTTAGTAAGATCTAGGTGTCATCATAAGTTAGAACAGTTAATTCATTATATCAGGTATTATTTTTTTTGACTTGTATTGGAATGCATCCAAATCTGTAAATGGGAAGAGAAGTAATTTCCTTTTTTACTTATATCTGTAAATAGAATAGAAGTGTATTCAGTTATGCAGAATTCGATATTTAGTTTGATATCGTATTCAAATATATTGAGCTACATAGGTATGTGATATCTAAACAATCCTTGAGACGCTCAATCTAATTAGTATTCCCACAAACGTATAGAAACACGGATCTATTTCGAGAATTTGTTGGTAAATTACTAAAACATTGTCTTTACCACTTAGCGCCGAGATCATTAAATACCTAACCGTGTCACACAGGTATTGTGACTATTTGCTACTAGTAGTAATTACCACATCGATTAGGTGCGAGAAAATTCCAAATCGATTCTAAATGAAACGAACAAAAGACGCAACAAAAAAAAAAAGAAAAGCGATAACACGTACCCTACCAACACCAATTTACATAACGATTAATTTAAATTACTCGAATAAAAATTAAAAACAAGAGAACAGTTTTAAACACTAAAAGAAACCAATCATTAAAAGTCAGTTCCAATTTTCTCGGAACGAGACGAAAATAGAGAAAATTAAAACTAAAATAAAAAAAAAACAACTAATGTCACTAATTTCCACGGAGTTATAATATCTTGCGTCAGAGAAGACGTATTGTTTTTCAGTCGGTGGCATATCGGTCAATGTCAGACACGCTTTCCGTTTCGAATGAAAAAAAAAATGCAGACGTAGAGCAAAAAACTGTAGTACGATTGCATCGTCATTCATAGAAGCACTTCATGTCAAGGATAATCCAGCGGAGCATAAAGCAGACGCCGCGATCTGTGGCGACAACACCGGACACCACAATACTATCAATGCACGTGTATGAGTAATGAATGGGGGGTAGCATCGAACCTGGCACATGGTAGGGGGTAGGGTTCGACGGCGGCAACCAGTAGGCGGCGCTGATGGGCGGATAGTTACTGCCGCTGGTCCGAACCCCCGCCTTGCCGCGCGCGCCGCCCGCCTCGCCACGCATCCTTAACACCACACAACACATTCACATCACATGCCGCGAACACGTCTGCATTCAACCGCGGCCGACACACAACTAAACGCGAACACTATCGGAGGTGCGCGGGCGCCGGCTCTGACGGTCGATCAGTCATTCCTCGTGGTGTTGTGTCACCTAAACTCCCTCCCTCCCCCCTTCAGTGGCTAATGAGCTCCGTCCTGGCGCGTCATACGGTTTTCAATTGCATCGCATCTATTGTGTTCCAAGTTAACGTTGTAGAGTCGTAAAGACACCTACGCGAATGGTAATCGCGCGTTTTATTGGGGCGACAATGTGAACGCTGAAATATAGTGTCAATGTACTCCGTGTTACAGGGATGTCTTCGTAATTACATGCCAAATACACGATCACAAGTCGAATTCGATTTGAATAATTAAAAACGTTGCTATAGAGACTAATCGATTGAAACAATGACAATGAAGTATACATTGACCAATTTTATTTACATTGTATATACAAAGTAAGCGACTAAAACGATAAAATTACTAAAATCGGAAATGTTTTATGGCAACAATAAAAAGTAATTTTGACAGCGACACGGATATAATAATTGTTTATTATTTGGAAACATTATTTATTCATAATATTGTTTGAATACGTGAATTTATGAATGCAAGTGTATGAAGCGTGGTATATGAGTCAAGTTTATTTTGACATGCCAGTGCATGTAGGTACGCAACGTGGGTATAAAGAATGTATGCCATTTCACAATGCACGCCTAAATGTAAGGTCGTGAACAAACGATGCGTAATTTCAACGAATTGTTGTTGTTCACACATCTTTTAACAACTTTATTAGTTAATAGTGAATATTATTTACTAAAGCACTTTAATGTTAACATGGAGTTTCTTGCTCGTTCTTCTTCATTAGAAGCTACACTTTGGAACGAGCACCTAGCCTCACTGACGGATAGACTGACAGACTATTATTTATTTATTTGTTGACGTTTCAAAAGTACATTTTTATGGTTTAATTGGAATAAATGATTTGATTTTGACATTGTAACTACATGTAATGACATTAATGAGCGCAAGACGGTAATAAAAAATAGATTATTGCAGTTGGACGTAGGAGGAAGCTGCGGCTGAGGAAGCAGCCAAGAAGCTATTCTGGAACTGGAAGACATTGAGAGAGGGGCATATTCAGTAGTAGACTTCTTTTATCTGGTATGAAAATGATTATGGCGATGACAACCAATCCCTAAGAACTTAGGATCAGCTACAAAGCAAAAATCACAAACAATTAACCCAGTCAATACACGATAGAGATTATAATCGTCTGCACGCTTCCGACTCCCGATATAAGGAACACAGTGTCACATAGATGGAATACTGAACTATGTGACTACACTGAAAATGGTCACGCATCTACTTTGAGCGGTGCGCGCAACGTGCTCAGTGTTTTAACGTATGCATACTTACAGTTGACAGCAAGTCAAGCTACCCATTCCTTTATTAGATTTTGAACTTCATTGTTTTGTATATAAAGTCGAAAATTCAATAAAATTACTAGGTGTAGGTTGATCTGCTGTCGACTGTACCATTAAAGGTGTCTTGATAGTTGGTGAGTTTGTAACAATTCGTTTTGTGTCACCTGATGAAGTGATGGTGACCGTCATACTATACGGTATAAAATTGTATTTAAATGAAATATTACTATCCCGTAATTCCCCTAAAAGTATAGGTAGACGTGTAGGTACCTAACAGTTGAAAGTACAACATAAATTATGATGTCATTACAGTTTTGTGAAAAGCATCGTAGAGTTATTGCTAAACATTGAGCAATTCCAAACTCCGTGCAGTTTTCAATTAGTATAAATATTTAATTTTCAACTTTTTCCTTTTGGGGATTTCAATACCAAATAGACACAGTCACGTAGAAAAACAAAACTAAACAATATGTATGATAGCTATGCCAATATGGTAACAGAGAACGTTTCAACATACATACATGCCCAACACGCCATTTCAATCGTTAATTATCAATTCTTCCTTAAGGAAATGTTTTAATAGCGACAACACCATCACTAACAGCCCATTAGTTTCGTAGATAAGTACCGGGATAATACGTGCAACTAACAAAATGTTAATCATAACTAGACATTTGTTTATACACTTTTGACACCAAGATACTTGAAAGATAGGCAAATAGGCAGCTATTTGGATTAACATAAGATATCATCTTGCTCTCAAATAGTAATAGTGACATCAATATCCATACTAAAACAAATATTAGAATAACCTATAGAAAGTTTCACATACGCATACATTCACCCAATATACATATACTTTTAGGCGTGTGTACAAATTTAATCAAGCTAGAGAAATTAGACAAGAAGAAATACTTTTAAAACCGCAACATTATTGAGTGATAATACTGAGCCTTGTCCACACAGTATAAAGTACTAATATTCAAGGTTTTTTAGCGACGATTTTCCTTATTTACTCAATTGTTTAGTGAAACTGCATCGTTATGGTCGCGTTGTCGGTCTGAGCAAGCGCTTCTTCGTTGGCTCGAAAGATTTATGTTTGGATGACATATTATATGACTGAGCTATGTATGTTGTTTTTTTTATGTATGTTTAATGTTTTAGTTTCGGGTTTGGAGAGAAATTAGCAGATTTGTAACTTGGAGGATTGATGAAAGTTTAAAGAGTTTTTCAGATACAAAATTATTGTCAGTTATAAAACAGCGTATTAGGGATTACTCTCAGATGTTAAACATACCTGACGGAAAGTTATCGTTTTATATTATACGCCACATAATATGTGATATATCTTCCTAAAATATATAGAAGATATTATCTTCCTAAAATAAATAAATGTTTAAATACGTACCGTTTATTCCAAGAAAATAAAATAATTTATACTCAGAGAAAACTACCAATTAAAATTCATCTACAAATAACACAAACATCTTCATTGATTTGAAATATGTTTAGGAGTAAGTAAGTTAGTAGGACCACACAGTACTTACCTACATATGTATACAATTATACATACTATAGAGGTATATAGACATAACTACGAAAGCGTGTAGGTACTTCACAGAGTATCGAGCCCACGTGTGACTTATGCGCTGATTTACAAAGGTGAGGACACATTAATGCGTATGATAGGTTTTTTCTTAAATTTTCTTCTTCTTGTTTGGGAAAAATAGTATAACCTACCACGATTTAATGGTAAAACTCTAGGGTTTCTAAACTTTTAGGTAGAATTGTGTTAATTAAAAATATAATAAGCGAATTTAAAATTGTATATCAATGAAACATTTTTAAAGTACGGTATTATAATCATTTTTAAATCCCAGTCAAAAAATCTCCAAAAGCAATCAATTCTGCCACCAAAAAGCAACAACAGAAATCACTAGCTGTCAAAATCGCTATCCAACAAACGGTTCGACTTATTTATCACTTTGGGCGCGTGTGCGTGCTTCGAAAGTCAAGCGTTCCACACCACAGACTATAAACCCTTAACCACACAGCCTATTGTCTTTATGGCGACCTCAGCTGCTCGCTATAGCTGTCAAGTATACCGTTGTGCGTATGGCTATCTCATATGTAATCTGTGCTTTACGTTAGGACGAGTGGATAAGCGGTGACACAGCACGCACGTGTCGTGTCTCTTTCACACATATCAGGTGCATGTAACTCTATACACGTTTGTCTTAAAGTGAAATATCTGGGGGGATCTCTCGTTTATTTAGGTGAGTAGTTGAGTATGTTGGTAACTGTCTAATGTACAATATTCATGTTTGTAGTACTACTTCTTTATGATTTGCCATATTTTTTGTCTTTATTAATATTACAGGTATAAAGTCAAAGTCAAAATTGGAAATAGACCAGGAAGGCACTTCTGAACGTCAAAGCAAATATAATAATATTAACAAAGTCTGTCTGTCGGTCAGTCCTCTAGTGAAGCTATTTGCTCTTTCTAACATGTACTTTTGATTGAATTAAAAATACTGGGTATAGAAACACTTCTTTAATTTTTAAAACCAAACCTATACGACCCTTAGCAAAACTTGAGGTACTCATTGCATTTAATTACGAGTAAATCGCAACGACGGTATAGTGTGGCCCCAACCTAAACGCGGTAGGTGGGCAACTGTTGAATCAATTTGTCATGCGTTCTGTATGCAGTCCTTGAGACTAGCCTTATCGATATTTAGCTAAACATCGCCAAAGTCAACACAATATGTACTCGGAGACATTATATGGCGAGCTATTCGGCGATTGTTTATTGTACGTAGATAATTTATAACATGGAATATCAAGCATACTATATAACATCGTCTATTTCTTGTACCTGTTAAGAAGTTTGTGTTTGTTGTGCAATAATATATAAACTATTGAATTGATTTTGATAAAATATGACGTATAGATAGATCACGCACTTATGTTAGTTTTTCTCTCTGTACGTAAAAATGCAGCGTTAAATTAGATGCACTTTAACAGGTCCCATTAATTACCCATAAAGCAATTAAATAATGATTGCATCTCTTATTAAAGTCAAGAAACATGAATTCAAAACGACATGAGTTAAAAATCTACATAGATTTATTGCATTTTATATATTTCCGCCTTTTGAACAAAAATGTATAGGAACTTTTGAACGTAAAATATGGATGTATCGTCGAGGTAAAGCTGTCTAGTCATATTTGTTTTGTGTCGGATGCAGCAATGACCTTATCTATCATTTTCTAGGATGCATAAGAATAATCTTTTATCTTCTGAAGGTTAATTCTGTTTGTCTAGGTGATAAGTCATAGTGTCGTCACTTTACATACATATTTTGAGTAATAACAGGGTTTTATTCAATCGTGAAAATAGTTTTTTATGGTATAAGCCGGTAAACGAGCAGACGGATCACCTGATGGTAAGCAACCGTCGCCGCCCATGGACACCCGAAACACCAAGGGCATTACAAGTGCGTTGTTGGCCTTTTAGGGGGGTTGAAAATTTAAGGGTTGTTGGGGAATCGGGAATCTTCCCTCTTCCCAATCTTCCTAGATTCTTTCTAGATTGGGTAGAGGTAATTTAGCCTATGGTAACCTCACTCACACAACATAAGCGTTGTTTCACGTCAGATTTCTGTGAGACCGTGGTATTACTCCGGTCAACTATAAAGTTATTAAATCTGTTACATAAACACTGGTAACATAGATATACTTTACGTCATTGACCTTCATAATTTTGTACACTAATGTTTAGTGCAAACACTGCCCACTTGTAGATTCATATACGACTATTTTTTGCGTCTAAATTGTGGTCAAATTTTCCTACAACCGTTATTGAAAAAAATACTCAAAGTCGTAGCCGTTGAAGTTTAAAACCGCATGATATTTGTCTGGGTTTTATTATATAATTAGTATCAAATTAGTAAGTTTACAAAAATGGCCTACCTATATGAGGATGAAAAAGTATTTTCAGCCAATCTAAGTCTAGTAAAATTGGCATTTTAAATTTTACTAAAGTTTTTTTTAGGATTACTGAATACCATCAAAACAATTTCTATAATTATTCTCTCGATTCTGATATATCACCAACATCTATACACATTTTCCGCCACATTCACATTTAAAGACTATTTAAACTATTTCTTAGTAAGATTTTGCATCGAAAACAATAGCTAAGGCCTGGAATACCTAATCATTAAAATATGACTGAGTACGGCAGTATATTTATTAATAAATCATATAAAAATAACTCACCATTTCTATTTTCACTGTCAGCCGGCTTCATCTGGATAGGATGGTGCATCTGTTGGACAAAAGAAAAAAAACATAAGTTGTCTGAATAAAGAGAATAAAGCTCTATTTTATTTATAAGGTATGTTTTTGTTTGGTTTGCGGAAGGAATAAATTCTGTATGTTGATAAAAACTAAATGTAGAAGTAACTTAGCATATTGATATTTATTTCAAGCGTCGCAAACTTCTTTTTCCTGAATTACATAAGGTATTACTTAACTTAAGTTTTGACTATAGAATTTTCAATAGCAGGCAATATTTTTAATAATTGTTATGTTACGCTAGGTATATGCTACGTGGTCAAATTAAATGTAGAAATAGCTCTTAACAAAACAAAACACAGGACAATTCACACCCTTTTATCATCGTAAATATATAAACACAACCATAGCACGCATCCATAACACGCATCGCATATAAAAAAACATAGTTTAGCTGAGTCCTATTTCGCCAGTGCTAAGCTAATAATGATTGGTGAAAGCTAAATGAACCCACAGTAACGTAGCATAGCATATTTCTGATGGAAAAGCACCCTAAAACTCAATGGTGACAAAAACATCATGATTTGTGTCACTGCATAAAAAAGTCAAACTTCTGTCCGTTGAACACAGATGGAACCACGAATTTATTTATATGTTAGGTGGTGCAAACAATCGCGAACTATTTTAATTATTCGTAAACATTGTTCGGGCGAGTGTTGGTGTCACGCTATTGTTGTGCGGATCCCGTGTTGATCTGTTTATTTCTCGACTCATATATGTTTTGAATGCGAGAAGTGTTTGGGAGTGGTTTTAAAAATATGGCCGTTGGAGATCGACTTTATTACGTTACGAGACTTAGGAAATGGATTATACATCTAAATATATTGTAAGTGTACTATGTATATGGGCATTATGTTTGAAACAACTGTCTTTAGGTTATTTTTCTTCACAAATTGGTTTTACAATCCCATTAATTTTGACGCTGTATTTGTCGTTACATTGTTTTCACATAATTATATATATACAACAGGTAAACAAGGACGAAGGACATATCAAAATTGTGTAATTCAGGATAAATTGAAATAAATGCTTTAACTTTGACATTGACTCAGAGGAGTAGATGAAGAGGACGATAAAAAAACTGTTATCAAACGGGCAAACATGTTTATAATCTTCTTAGAAATATAGCTGAACAAAAGGTTACATCTGCAAAAGCAAGGTTCAACCTTACTGTATCGAAAACAAAATAACATTTTGCTCGATTCGCGTATAAAACCCAAAAACATCATGCTATACAACCGCAAACCATTCGACCAAGCAATGTGACGAACGAGACACTCCTATTAATCAATGTACCACTATTTTAACAACTGAATTATAACGTGACGATTTAATCTGTCACGAATGATAATATTTATTGCAGCCTTTAAAAATACATTTTGATAACACTTCTCGCATTTCACAGAGACTACAACGCGTAACGTCCAATCATTAATCTCTCCAAGGGGGTAGGCAAAGGTGTAAAATTAGGATAAAATAATTAGGTTTTCGTACGACAAGTATGACATAGAAGTTTTGTAATATTCTAGTAAGTTTAATGCATTTAAAAAGACAGAACTAATTAAAAATTGTCACAATTAATGTTGGTGAAAACCAAAAAGCCCAACTTAATGCAAAAACTAATGCAATTTCTTGCCCGTTCTTCTCCATTCGAAGCTACACTTTGAAACAATCATCAAGCTTCACTGACAGACAGACTATTATTTATTACGTTATTTGTTAACGATTCAAAATAATTATTTGACTTCGACTTTGACCCCATATATGTACACTTTATTCAACCAAAGATGCGAACCCGATTTTTTTGTTCATTGGTTATATTTGCGGTCTCTAGACCACAGAAGTAGCAGTTTAAACTACATACATAGTTATTAGTCAAAAGCAACTATCCGCAGCCTACAGTAACAAACAGTCCGACCAACTCGATGTATTTATAAATTACTCGTTTATTTTCACCAAGTGATTTACAATCGATTTAGTGCAAGCGATGTGATGGCTAAACGATTTATCGATACTTTGAAATCGATTGATACGAGTAGTTATAGAGAACTCGAGTTTTGGAATTGTGTGGCAATTAAATATAGATAAAAACATTGTTTTAAATTGTTATTAGTTTTTATAATAAATAAACGCCACTACTGCCTATCCTTCTGTAGCACTTCGTGGTTTAAGGATATCATAAGTCGTCAGAAAGTCCACTGCTAGCTATGGCTCCAGTCTACATAATAAGTAAGATTTGTCATAAACCCCAAGCTTGGAATACCAGTTAAAGGTTTCAGTATATCTAAATTATCTGGTTCATCAGAGAACACTGCATAACTTTTAGGACTTAAACCAATTACCGTACTAAATATTATGCTAGAATTAAAATTAATGGTAATTTCCAAAAAATTCAGTATTAAATACTTTGCTCGACCCGGGTATCGAACCCGAGACCTTGTCCGGCAGTCGCAAGCGACCACTCGATCAACGAGTGGTCCTAATAAATATTATGGTAATTTTTTTTTTAATATGGTAAAATTAATTTTAATTAATGGTAATTTCCATTAAATACGTGAACATAGATCGTAACAAGAGTACAGAGAGGCGCCGAAAGAGATACCAAGTGCCATCAATCAGTGATCAATCTATTTATAAAGTGACATGCATCTAGTTTCGCTATTGAGTAATGGGTGAACAGAATTGGCAGCTCAACCGCTAAAGTTTCCATTCGTCATCTTTTTGTTTTGCCATTTTAGACCTTAAATGGATGGTGTGACGTATGTAATTTGGTTATCAGTTTTATCTGCGTTGTTGGTTGTGCGATCGTAAGTAAAAGGTCCTGTGTTCGATCCTAGTCCAGAGTGTAGTTGAATAGACAATTAACTGATGAGGTAAGATGGTTTAGATCTTAATAATAGAAGTTTAAAGTTGAGTTTTACACAACAAGCACATAGCTCAGATCTTGCCTGGCCCTTCCCGTATATTACAAACACGACTGTAAATCCCTGAAAATATTATTACACGCATAAATATTATAAATTATAAGTTTGTAATTAGTACGTAATATTTGAAACGTTAGGAACGTAAAACAATCACACTCCGATCATTCATTCATACAACAAGAGATGTCGAAAATTAGACGTCTTGTCTAACTCAATGGCAAATACACGTCAATCCGTAGCCCAAATATTCGCCAACCACGTAACGTAGACGTAACACGTTTCAATGCGCACACGCAACCCGGTCTGCACGTCACGCGGCTCATCGAAACCGGCCAATCAAAGGATGAAATGACCCGTGAAAACGATTGGATTTAAATAGAGAACATTTATAAATTAGATGGATTAGCTTTTTTATTAACTTTCTATTTCTTTGGTTAAGTCTGTAGTGACTTTAGACTGTAGTGCGGGTCTGTAGACGGCGAGCAAAGATAGCTCGCCACCCGATCAGAACCAGACCCGTGTGTGCGGCACGATTCCCGCACGGAGCAACTCTTTGTGTGATACACAAATTGTTGATTCTGATCTGCGTGTCATTGTATGTGAACTTGTATGTCTGTAAACGCTCCACGACACAGTAGGAAATGATAGTGTGAGGCAATTTATTTAAATAAAAAAAATTATATTAGTATATATATAGTCATATTCGTACTTATTATACAAGATGTCTCATTAATTCCCGATCTAATTAGATGTCCTTAGGCGAATGTTTGACAAATCTGTCTAATTACCTTTTGGCGATAATTAATCAAGTCAAACGAATCATATATTACTATACACATACAAATGGTGAACAGCCCGTTATATTCTACTGCTGGACTATGGGCTTTCTTTACGTGGTAAGGCTAGCCATAGTAGCGGGTTTACTGGGGCTCCGGCTCGAAAAGCAGGAGTAGGAACGGGTTGGTTTTTAGTCAGTAAGTGTCTGACACTCCCTCACGCCTCGCCCAAAGCGGGAGAAGGATTAATTAATTAATGAAGATTTTTGGTTCAAAACAAATTATTCTTCAAATTTCTCTGTAGTTGAGGCTCACACTGTAACAGCTTTTACATACATGCGGTTTATAAACTTGTGAAAGTGAGGTGTTGCATTTTCATACACCTTCAAAGAACAAAAAGTTTTTATATTATAAATAGAAGGAAAAACGATGACGTACCACTTCTACAATATTACGTAAGCAGAGTTATTCGCAAAGTCCTACATTTTTAAGCTGTAGGTCACAGCTCTGGATAGCAGTCGCCCATCACAGGTTTATTGCCATTTGCTTCCATTCAATATAAATTCCCGATAGACGCGAAAGGCATTTGACTCTAGGGTTGACAAAAGCTGTATTTACATTTTTTTTTTCATTTTAATTAAGTACTATTTAAAAACCTGTATTTCCTAGGCAAGAGGCAAGATTGCCACAATTGCCACAGTTGATGAGGACATTAGGGATTGCAGTTAGATCACCGAATAATTTGGGGATGTGTTAAATGATAAATAATATTTATTTCTGCAAATAGGTTACAAGATAAATACTTTTCTAGTCCGCAGCTGCGGATTACCTAGCGGGTTTACCGTAGTAGGAACGGGGTGGTTTTTACTCAGTAAGAGTCTGACATTCCCTTTCACCTCGCCCAAGACTGGACAAGTCATTGAATGATTTACCCCCTCAAAAAAGTTAATACTTTTACACAAAGGGGTTTGAGTAACTTTGTATGGACTTGTGGCGTCATTTTTTTTTCAGCGGCCACCAATAATTTTCATGTTACTTTGTTCTGCTGTGTTCATTACACATATATGTTCAATTATTTTTATCCTAAGTTATATCGAAGCTGAGATATTTGAGTTTGAAGAATTTAAAAATGTAGTCTCTATAAATACTTCAATTACCGTCTAGTGTAAAAAAATCTTAGTTATGTTATTAGAAGATTGATATTAGTTATTGGCTTTACTGTTTCTCGACCTCTCGCCTGTCAATGTGACGTTAGTATTGGGCCTTTTTTTTTTTTTTTTTTGAGCCTGGAAAATCATCCAATAACTTTTCTCGCCTTGGGCGAGGCGAGAAGGAGTGTCAGACTCTACTCTTACTGACTAAAAACCACCCCGTTCCTACTCCTACTCCGGTGCGCGACACACCATCGGCCCATAAATAAAAGACATTGGGGGTCCGTTCGATTCATCTACGTCACTGTATTTGAATTATTTTATTTAGTATTCCTAAAAAAATATGGCAGACACCTAAAAGAGTGCAATAACATTTAAAAACTTCTTCGATTTCAATTACCAATATAAAACCAAATATCTCAGTTCCGATATGGTTTAGAGAAATATGGCCATAATAGCTTTTGACCGCTGTATTCTGTTCTTTCATAATATTTAAGTTTCATTACTGGCCGCTCAACTTCAAAACGACGCCAACTTTACCCAAACCCCTTTAGGTAATTTGTGACTAGAATAAACTATTTTTTTCTTGTCTTTAATTTAGTATTATTAGACCTCTTTATGAAGTGTACAAATCCGGTATCTGTATGGATTATGTTCGTCTGGAGACTCACTTAGCAATGTACTGAGCAGAAACGAATTAAATGATTAGAGTGCGTGTAGGCGATAAGGGTTTCCTTATTAAGAGGTCATTCCGCTTATTTGTGTCTTCAGGGATTAAGTTACGTTTTATTAATCCCAGGAATAGGATCTCGATATAATTGGCTATTTCTTGTGATTACAATAAAACTTGTAATACTGACTTGGGTATCGAATCTAAGATGGGTAACATCTATAGTCGCAATCGCGAAGCAATGAGGCAGGCAGTGTAAAGAATTTAAAGCCTGAACCATTTAAATCGATAACTACCACATTGTAATCCCAAATATTCTCTCTCTCGGCGACAAAATTGAACGAAATTTTCACTTTTGCTACACAAAATAAAATAAAAAACTTTGCAAAACCAATAAAAATGAGGTTTATCGATATTGAAATGAACTAAAGCTGTCTGCTATTTTCACAGTCCGTAAAAGTCAGTGGAGTTTTACAGTCAATTTGTAACTACAAATTGAAAAACTTTTTATTGTAAGCGATAGATAAATTCCTCGAGGCGACGACGGGTTTAACGACCTCTTAATGCCTAATGTTGAACAAGATGTTTGATACTAAAACTTCGGTACAAAATTACTAGACAACGTCGGATTATTTATTTATTGTAATTTCGTTCTTTGTTTAGGTACTTTTACTTCGTCATTAAACTTTAGGACGATGCGGAGTTTTTGGTTATTAATTAGGTGAACTCGATTGCGTCAAAATGTCTTTAGTTACATATTTTAGTAGTGTATGCCGTAAGAATGCACCATAACTATATAGGTGCTTTTCCACCAGAGATGTACTATGTAGCTATGCTATGAACATGTAATAGCTAAGCTGTGAAACTATGTGACCGTTTCCACTGATACTAAGCTATGTAGCTGTGCGAGGAGGATGCGTAGCTTGAGTATGCAAAACATCGATAGTAGGGAAGCCATCCATAGCACATATCTTTCCATATAAAAAAAAAAACTCTAGTAGAAAAGCACCAGAAGTTGTATTTTGCTTCACTTTCTCCAAAAAGACTACAAATCTCATTAAAAAAACTGCCAATGTCTTCAAACTGCCAACCCTAGACTGATCGTCACGGCACTAAATGTCGATAGCAGTCGCGCACCGGACAGTGATTAAAAATAAATGAGGTGTGACAAGACGATAAACATAGTGCAAGAGATTCCTTCGTCTAATTATCTTGTACTTTATCTAGACATTACATATTATTGCATATAAAAGTGCATACCTTTGTCTGTTATATTATGACGAGAACCTGTTGCCATACATTCGGATGACTGAGGATTTTATACTCAGTTACTGTAGTATACTCTTACTGTCTAAAGATGTAAACTTTACTATAGCTATAATAATCATCATCATTGCAATTACCACAATACATTCAACGATTGTTCATATATCTCCAGACCAGCCTTAACACCATTAATCTTCACAACATTAATACAATACATATTCATTTCCTAACAAAAAAAGAAAATACGTTCCAAAAATACACACATTTTATACAAAGCACGCGTCGGCAACCCTACGCCGCCCGTCACCCGTCACACCGAACGTGTCCGAAACTCGGTAGTAATCCGCACATCGGACACTGTTTAAAAATAAATGAAGTGTGACAGGCCGCCAAGACGGCCGCCTCGTTAGACGAACCAAATTAATTTATAGTACACACGCACACTAATGCAAGGTACTCGTGTAATGAGTATCCGATGATGTGTGTTCGTAAAAGTGGAAGATAAAAATTGGTCCAAAAGCTTTAGACAATACAATTTTAGGACAACCAAAAGTCCAAAAAAACTTATACCGATTTTTTTTTTATGGAGATTTCTGAAATACGTCATTGTAAGATATTTTAATTACGATGAACTATACAAAAACCGAACCGAAATTAAAAGGGCTATGTGAAAAGTACCTATCTATTTTTTCCTTATACAAGTTATTATACCTAATGAAGTCCAATGTATTAAGCGGCGATTGCTTACCATCAGGTGATCCGTCTGCTCGTTTACCGGCTTATATCACAAAAAAAAACTAGCTACGTTCATAATGATGTGTAACGTTGACGTAAAGTTTAACATAGTAACCTACTAAAGGAATAGCCTACAATGAGGAGATTCATTTTACTCCGTGTCATAATGGGAAACCCAGTGCGGTTTGAGGCGACGACGGTGACGAACGCGTCGGGAACAGACGGGGCGAGACGTGGCTCATTCCGACCACCGCTAATGTGTTTTTGTAACATAAATCTTAGCCAATTTATCAATTAAAATGTGTAATACTGAAAGAAAATGCATGTTTTTTAAGACGTAACACACATAATTCTTGTATAAATCACACGATGAGAAGATAATGTTTTGAATCGTCCCACGCGGTTTATCAATGAATGTATTAAGACGCCGAATGTTTCCGTGAGTTTATTATTGTGGAATGTGTCCGCTGTTGTGTCGCATGCAGTCGCATTCGTTTTCAAGGCCATCCGAATTCTTATTGCAGATTTAAATAAAAACTCTCGACGACAGATTGTGTGAAAGTTCGAGCTGTGTCTCATTATCTGAAATAATGGAAAACACGAGTATTGTCAGTTATAAATATTAAGTTCCCTAACCATTTAATCTTAGAAATGTGACGATTCTGAAATGTCGAGCATGCATGAAAAGACTGATGACTGTTGATGAAGCGAAAAAGGTATGTAAGAGTCGTAGGAATTGGCGGTCCATTGTCTCTGCCTACCCCCATGGGAGACAGGCGTGAAGTTACATAAGTAGATATGCATATCTGCCATAAATTCTGGGTTTAGAATCTTAATCTTGAATTTCACGCCAATTACAATAAAACTGGGAAAACCAAACATGCAACCGGATCTAACCAAGTGCTTCATAATCATATTAAACAAACAACCACTAGATTAAAAACACATTGGATGATGGGTGGTCGCCTTTACGAGGCCACAAAACATGGATATCAAAGACATAGAACCGACAGAAAAAAAATGGACAAGCTTTTAAAATATATTTGGCACAGAGCTATGAAATATTTTGTGCCCAATAAAATGGATTATCAACATTTTTATTATGATAGTTTTATATGAATATTATGAGTTTTGAAATGTTCTCATGGTGATTCCGTGTGTTGACTATTAAATTTATGAAGTGACTCATTTAAAATATTTCCCGCAAGTATTCGGGATAATCATTAGCTGTCGTGAAGATTTCTAAATTAATGACGTTGATGGGTATGAATGGAATTAATATACGGTGATAATGTACATGAAATAATCTTGAAATTAATTTTACAACGTTGCCACACACTAAGATTTTCTCCTGTGTTATGGGTGCGTTTACAATCATACAAGTTCATATACCACTGAAATTCAGACCCAAACAATAGTTTGTGGATCACACAAAGAGTGATCCGTGCGGGAATCGAGCCCGCCACCGCGTTACGTGTCTGCCGTATTATATTTACCACACCAACCGTGCATACAAATTTTACTTACTTCACAACTAAGTTTTTACAAGTCGAAATATTTAATACAAAGCCACCCCTAGTGAACAAACTACGACAAATCCCTCCGGCACAAACAGTAAAAGAAACCACTCCGACATGACAACCCTAACTAACAATTTATTCAAAATATCAAACGTAATCTCCCAAACGTATAATAAAGAGAAAGATCCACAACTAAGTAAATAAAACAAGCGAAACAAAACTAATAACATTTCAATCCAGGGAGAAAATCTTTCTCAAATACTGCCCTATAATCCGGAAACGGTCATTTTCTTAACATCAAAGACGCAACTTCTGACAGGTAAGGAACACGACGAGGAAGGAAAGAAGAAAAAAAAAAAGAAAAAAAAATGGCCACAAAACAAAGAGACCACTTAATACCTTTGTGGACATCATTGAGGGGCTCAAAGTGGACCCCAAATCGCAAGTCGCCACAAAGGTGAACAAGTACCCACATTTAAAAGGTTACTGGTCGAATCAAAGGGGATCCCTCCCCTTTTAGGCTTATTACACGGTTCGAGAGATTTTCAGTTGAAAAAAAAATGTATGGACAAGTTCGAATTGAGATGGGGGGCTTATGATTCTGTGTTTATTTATACTGCTTGTGTTGATGTTCATCAGTGTTTATAAACAGTGTAAAGTGAATATAGACTTGTACCTTCATTATATTAACGTTCGATGCTACAATTGATTGGACACTACTTATGTAGGCTACCTGGCATATACGAGTGAGTAACTTAGGCTAGTTTTATTTCAGAAAATTAAGTTTCAAAGTTGGTAATCCACGCAAGCGAAGCTACGGGCATCAGCTAGTTTATTCATTAAAAAGAACTTCAAGTGTGTCACCTTTTTTAATTTAATTTTATTACACACTGCATCTCATGTCACTTTCCCTGCCATAGACGTTAAAAGATTGAGATGGTCAGAGAATTAGTTTAGCTCTGAATAATTAGAAAAATTATAAATTATCACAACGATACCATGTTAGACTTTAGAAAATATTTCTGTTTATAAATAATATAAAGATTCTCAAACAATAGTTACTTTAATTTTATTTTCACTTTCGTAAGACACTTAAATGTTTGACGAGGAACTCGAACTAGTTTCCAGCCCTGCTCGAGGCTCATATTTTAACTCATATATTAAGGGCAGCAGCGCGGAATGCTGCCAGTAAGCCGACAATATAATAATTAATAGTCAAATTGCAGAAAAATATAAAAATGTTACTTCGACATCAAAACATATCCTCTAAGAGGACCCGATAAACCAGTCTAGCCTCTCATTTTCAGCGGTTCGTTCCCTAATGCCGGCGCGACGGCAATTACAATGAGTGCTGCTTTCAAAACGTACCAATCTCCAGTCTCACGATGTGACGTTGTTGCAGACGTTGTGCTTTCTATGATTATGTAGCTAGACACTCCTCACAAACGGTGAAGGAAAACATCGCTTAGAATACCATGGGAATATAATTTAGTAATTATTATAACTCTGCAATATCGAGGGAACCCGTATTGAGCAAGAGCGGTGATTAATGCTCATAACTTATCCGTATAAGAAGAGGCCTTTGGTTAGCAGTGGCTTCTTATTGGCTGTTGATTTGTTCGAGGAGCAAAAAGGTTATTTGATGAAACTAGTCATTTTTTTGTTACTATATAATATTCAATTTATACTATTTAGTTATGATATTATAAGTGAAGAAGAAATCGTGGTCTGGATCATTCTTACACACACTTGCTATTTCAATAAGACTTATATGAGTAAATTGTATAGTGAAAAGCGTTTTAACTACTGTAGGTCAGTTATGAAGTAAAATTTAGGGCGTTATTTAAAGAAAATAAATAACATTCAAAAACAAAATATCTTACCTACTTTATTTTAATTACAAAATGGAGTAGGTACTTTATAGTCCTAAGTGGCTAAAGAAGAGATATTTAAAAAAACAATTTGGGTCAATTAGGTGTTGCTTTAGTCGAGCCTATGTACAGCTTTTAAGTTTTTTAATGTTGACAAATTTTATCTAACATTTAATCGTTGGTGCCGCAAGCTAGACAGGCGACAGTAAGTAAACATCTGTTTTAAATCTTGTTTCTAGGCTTTTGTATTAACAATTTATTATTTAAGAAATAAGGAATAAACGGGGAATTTAAGGCGGCCGTTTCTCATGCATAGATGGGTTCGAAACCTACCAACGGCAAGCACAAATGCGACTTTGTAGTGATAGTATATTTTGTGGATTTCTTAGTGTAAACCATCTCTGTAAATTATAGAAATAATACTTAGGAAAAGACGGCGATGAGAAATTGCTAATTTATTAAACGGATTAAATGAGTTTAAATATACATATGGTAAATAAGTCACCAGCATTTCAAAGCGAAAATTAAAGAACTTTTAGGCCAATCTAGGCTCAAAATCTCATGACCTATAAACATTTATCCTTACGCAATAACCATACTTAAGACATCGCAATAAGAAACAGAATAGCAAAACACATATCTCTACATCTTCGTCTCGTAAAACCACACAGTGGGTACAGTCTGTTGAATCCAAAGTTTTAGCAACAGTGATCGAAACTAACTACCATTGTAAATTTCTCTTCCAATAAGCGTTCCGTTGAATTCTCTCTCAGTTTACGATTATCGTTTAAGTTTTCTGTATTTGCGTGGGTTAGAGTACACTTAGGATTAGGTTATGTTGAGCGAGCGGGGCGGGTTAGCTGAGTGGCGAGGTTCAAGTATTAGCGGTTGGCGATTTTACTAGACTTGTGAGCGGTAAACAGTATCTCTTATATGATTAGCACGTCTCTTTAGGATGTTATTTTTTTAATATGTATCAAAATCTTTTTTCGACATCGTAATCCATATTATTCTATTTCAGCTGCCAATATATCGACCTCGATAAACGTCCGAGGGACAACCCTACGTGTTCTATCAGAAAGAAGACAAGTTGTATAAAATTAGAATTGCAATACCTAATTTTCTAAACTAAGTACCTGACTATTTTATTTACTGCTATAAAATAACTGAAACAGCAACTAAAAGTGAACAAGCATTTATGCAATCACTTTTGTTTCAGCAATGTAAAGCAATAAGCATTAAATCGCTCTCGCAACGCTACTGCTTTAACAACAAGAGCCTAACCTTTAAATTAGGGTGGAGGTAAGTCTGTGATCCATGTGATCCTTAAGTATTTTACTACCTCACGTAGGTCGTGAACATATTAAAAGGGCCCGTTAGTGGCTTTTTAGAGGACTATCAACCGTAAAAGGGATGCTTTATAATTCAAGTGGCGTATGTATGTACGTAGTACATATCTCGTTAACGCCTAAACTGCTCGGTTCATTTTGATAAATGGGAACATCATTTTCATAAGTGTTTTAGAGGCCTGCCCTTTAGCTTGGCCAGATTTTGGCTGCGGACAGAATATGACAGATTGTTTCGTGCAATTACATGGGTGGTGGTTCTGTAATAAACGTCTGTTGAAGTAAATAAGGCTGAATGGATCTGAACCATAGGCTCGAAGATAAAATAGGCAGTCTAAACACGTACTATTATAGAACGCTATTATATAGCATTAAAAAAAATCCAAGAAAATTTCGCCTAGCCTCAAACATTTTTGTTTCACCTTTTAAACCTTCCCTGGACTTCCATCAACTATCAATCAGACTTCCAAAAAAATTCAAGACCAAACTTAGCCGAATCGGAACAGCTGTTTTAGAGTTATAGCGCGATTAACGCATAGCAATAATTTTATTAGAAGATTGATGAACAATAAAGTATAAATAAATGATTACCTTTGAATACTTTTACAGTTAGATGTATGACATAAAATTAACATACAGTGACAATTTAATATCCTGATCCACGAATGCACATACAAATGTTAACTAGGAAGTGCTTCACAGAACAATCTAAATATATTTAGCGCTAGAATGTCAGTTGTTCCAAGCGGAAACTAGTGAAGTGCAGAAAATAAACTAAAAAGAAAGAGACAGAGATAGTTCAAGCGTATTGTTGAGATGTCAAGATAGGTGAATCATTTCTATCGATTGCTGTCTTGTTAATCTGCTGTAGCAAGAACTGTCTTTGAGCCAAAATAAAATTGTAGATTGAAACGTAACGTCACGCATTTTATCGCTGAAGGGGTAGGCAGAGGTGAACACTATGATTCCTAATGCACTTTTCACCATTTGTGTTATAAGTCCCATGTAATAGGGGTGTATCTATACTGCCGTATACTGGGCATAATTCCAGACTCCGTGCTACCACTGAGAAATTTTAGAAAAACCGATAAAAGCCTAGTAATACTTTGCCCGACCCGGGAATCGAACCCGAGACTCCTTGCCCGGCAGTCTCACTTGCAACCACTCGGCCAACGAAGCAGACCTTTTTATGAAATGGTTTTAAAACCTCCTAAAATATAGGTAACAAAATGCAAAAACAAAACAATTTTCGCATTAAAACCAGTGAACCAGTGTTACGTACGTAAAAATGACGGAGCCATCCTTTTTTTGTCGCACTCTTACCCCTGCAGGACAAGTTTGACCTTGTTTTCTTGTCAAGTAAATTGTATCGTGTCCCTTATACAAGAGCCTACCAACCATAAAGTGATGGACAGAAGGTTCAATTTTACAAACAGATTTTCGAGTGCCTATTTACTGATAATGGTAATGGAAATACAGGCGGTTTTATTAATTTTTTTTAGAATATAGAGGTGTTTTGTGACATTATGCTATTTGTAAACAGATTATTTTTGTAGTAAAATTATATTAAAATTTAGATAGCCATTTCAATTGTACTATTACAGGAAAGATTACATCTACCTCAAGAATGCTATTTGGCTTTAAAATAAGAAAGGTCCCGTGCAGTGCGGCTTCTGAAGGATTTCCATTCACGAACCCTTCCATTGTAAAATAAACTCTGAGGCTTTCCCAGTAGGTTACAATATGGGGTACTTCAAAAAGGGAAGTAAAGTGGTTTCTTAAGGGTTGGCAAAGCGCTTGCAATACCCCAAGTGTTGCAACCACTTACCATCAGGTAGGCCGTGTGCTGTCTTACCACCGTCGTGGTATAAAAAAGATAATTACCTAATAGTTCATTAATATTAAAGTAGAAAACAAGTCTCTAGACAACAAACATTCTAAAATCATCCCTACATACACGAGTATTAATTATGAACAACAGAGTAATGTACCATTTTGACTTTCTGCGACCAACTTGTACAACGTCCCAACCTACTGTGCAAAGTTGGTGTTATGACTTTGGTAATTTCCCTCGGCGGAAAGTTTTCATTTGTCGACATTGCCGTGCCGTTTGTTACAGGGTTCAGGCGAGGTCAGGTGAGACCACTACCCATTGTAAGGTACTGATGAAATAAATAATTGATTTGTGTTACAACAACACGACAAACAATTTTGAAAATTGAAAATGTTCGCGAGATGACGAAACAAAAAGTTATTTTAATTATTTATTTGGATAGCGTTTTTGTTCCAGCGGGTATTTCATTGAAACGAAAGTTCGTAAGATTATTATTAGTTAGTAAGAAGTTTCTGTTTGTTCATTTTAGTGGTTATAAACTTTAAATACGGATAAGTACGATTTCTTGAGTTTCCTTTGTCTTTAAGTAGGTCGGAAAATTATCATTTTGTTTTAGAATTCCCAGACATAGGTTAAAATATGTATTCAGACTTTCATTTATTGGACAAATGTATCAGAGAAATTGTAAATATGTATTTTTAAAAGACTAACGAATGGAGTTTCTTGCTCGTTCTTCTCTATTCGAAGCTACACTTTGGAACGAGGATCTAGCTTCACTAACGGACACACTATTACTTATTTCTTTATTTATTGATATTTAAAAAGTACCTAGTACTTATGGTTTAATTGAAATAAATGATTGGCAATTGGCGTTCTATTGTCTCTGCCTACCTCCATGGAAGACAGGCGTGAGGTTATGTATGTATGTATGTTGAAATAAATGATTTGACTCTGACTGTGGCCATAAGCTACCGGCTGATTCCTTTGAAGACTTTAAGGCATATTTTATAGCTTTTGTTTTATAGCTACTACAACAATCATAACATTTTCAATACATTCATAGTAAACACCTACAACCACACCTCGATCCTCCAGAGAGGGTCCAGGTACTACCTGCTCAGTTTTCAAGTTACAACAACACTTTATAAGGCTCTAACTTTGCTTAACTTGATATCCAGCTTGCAGCTTATAGTTACAGTATTAAGGCGAAGTCGAGCCTAGGTTACCGTGTAATATTGGTGCTGTTTTATAGTAAGCTATTTTGTAATCTCTTACATTGTGTATAAGGTACATTACAGTAATATGCAGTGGCTTCTAGAATTGAGTGTTGATATTTTTAGTAGCACGGTTAATAGAAGGGATGGGTAACCGGTCTTCGATGACGGATGATGTATGATGACATGGGATAATTTATTTGACTGTCGTCCTCATTTAATGATTACTTAAACTATTCCTTAGTAACCATTTTGTTCCGAAAACAATTGCTAAGGACTAGGTTAAGTATCGTAGTAGCAGAGGCTGAGCAGGGGCGCCTTTTAATAAACTTGAATATTTTAAATTGCATCTACAACCCTACATAGAGCGTGGAGTTTATAGCAAACCTTTCTCTATAGAGGGAGAGAACCCATAGATTGGCTGAGGATGTTTGATGTTGTCATTATAATAATAATAACTTTAGGTACATCTGTCCCAACGAAACTATTAATATCTCATTGTTAGTGACAAATCAGTTTGCAGAAGACAAATCCTTTTTCAAATTGACTTATTGGCAATCAATTCGTTGAGAGAACACGTCAATTAAACCGTTCGTCAGTTCGTGCACAAATCTTTCTTGTCAACGACTTTTTTTAGATTGACATTTCGCCTACGAGTTATTTGATTGGTGGTCGTGGGTTGGGTTGTGTATACATGAGTGTTCGATGTCAGTATATAGATAAAACATAGGTACATATTTTTTTGATTCGGATACTGCGCATTTTCCTCGCACAGTTTCATAGCTTAGTATCAGTGGACATGGTCACATAGTTTCACAGATTAGCTACTACATCTTTGTAGCATAGCTACATAGCACAATTCTGGTGGAAAAGCAGGGAGCCTAAATCCGAGGATGTTAATTCATTTAATAACGATCCAGTAAAAACTGAAATGATTATGATGTTAAATGATAAACTTTGAAATACATGTAAAACTATTAAAAGTACTAATTCAACGTTTTTAAACCTTACCCTTCAATAAAATAGACACAATGTTGTTTTATTGTAACCCTTTATCGACACGAAAAGGAAATGAAAGACACTATGCACACAGCAGTGTTGTTCTTTATCGATAGAGTCTAGTTTCGATTAAATATTCTTAGACAAAGGAGCCTTTTGGTAGTGCTTTATTACAAATCGAAATGAGAGGTTACCGAGGTCTTTTAAGTTTAAAATGACGTTGATTGGCTCGAAAGATGCACACGGTTTTATATTTCAATAGTTAATATCAATGATGTATTTCTCTAATCTTTATACATATTACTATAATATTATACCAGAAGCTAGTTGACCTGGCAAACTTTGTACCGCCTCAAACATTTTTTTCTCACCTTTTAAACCTTTCTTGGACAAATAATTCAAAATTTGCCAAATGGGACTAGTCAATCTCGAGTTTTAGCGAGACTAACGAACAGCAATTGATTTTTATATATAGAGATAATGAATCAGTGGTGATTCGAAAAAGCTCAGTAAAATAAAGGCGTTTACAAAAACGATAACCTCATATTGCCTTCTTACTAAATAAGTTATTTCACAAAGAGTTTTAGCGTTAAACGTAAATAACTTCAGATAACAGCCTAAGTATTTTATCTGCAGACCAATTTTACGTCTTTGAATAAAATATTTTATTTTAGTACAATTTTATGGGAAAACTTTTGATAATCAGGTCAAATGGTTTAAAACCAATGAGACTATAAAATGCTAGAATAGAATTACATATATATTTTAAATGATTATTTTTATGTGGAATTCTGTTCGGGGTTAAAACTCGGCATTCACGGCGCTTTCGATGCATTCAAATGATTTTACGTCGAATCGCAAAGTCGCTGTATGTCGTCGAGCGGAGTGCCAAAATTTTTACAATCGAGGTCAATTACTAAATGAGGATTTTACACGTGACCTGCATCTAATTTTGGATTTTTGAACAAAAATTTCATTTCGAAAATGTGATCCGATTTCTTTCGACAAATTTGTGGCAAATGGTATTACGTACAATTTGGAAAAATAGAGTATAAAAATCTCATCGTCCACGCAGCACTTGTCTAGAATTTAAAATAGGTTTTATTTTTGTGTGTGTGGATAGGTACTGTCTGTGATTGTAAAGGAATTTAAGTAAGGTAAGTTGTTTTTTTAAAAGTCTGCATTATAAAAACGTAAGTAAGGTAAACGTACCATTAACAAGTAACGTCTAGACTATGGGTAAATAAGGTATGACTTATTTATTACAAAACTACTTTTTAATCTAAACTTTCGTAAAAATAGCACGCAACTAATCGGTTAATGAACAGGCAACCTTACGTAGAAGCGACGCGACGTAGGCAAGTTTTTAAAGTTCATTCGCGTCGCACGCTCCATTAGTTTCGGGTCCTATTTTTTCCAACCCTCCAACTTTCGGGGCCAGTGTCTCTTGTACCCAAGTTTGTTTTCCGACGAAAATAAACAGGGGCCTCGATCCGAGTTTTTCTCTGATTATTTCCACATGAAATATCACACGTTTAACTTGTGAATAAGTGATTATAAACGAGCCGAGATGACCCGGGTAAAAGTTACCGGGACGTGGCGTTTTTGTGTTTTATGTAGGTATTTTTTTTTATTTAGAGAATATTTAGATAAAATTTCGGTTGACGTGACATTTGGGACAATGTCCGCTTAATTAACACGTACCTGTGGCTTAAAGTGGACAGTTTTAGAATTTCGTTGTTACCTCAGATTAGGGAATGAAATAGAATATTTCAGGGAACCTAACGTTCTAAATAATGTGAGTGACACATTTGTTACGTGTATTGCTTATGTGTGTAACAAATAAATTTTTCAGTTGGTGCTGTGGCTGAGCAACCGGCTGCCGCGCATCGTGGAGCGTGTTCGATTCTCGCATGGACCTAAGCTTTGTGTGAACCATAAATTGTTGTTTCGGGTCTGTGTCATGTGTATGTGAACTTGTATGTTTGGAAACGCACCCACGACACAAGAAATATCCTAGTATAGGGCAACGATTTAAATAAGATGGATGATTAAATACTTAAAACTCAAGCTTAGCATTTCACTTTTGATTAACGCAACTAATTCAAAGCCCAACAGAGAAAAAACTATACGACATCTTTTAAAAACCCCTCCCATAACACCAATGGCGTTACACATTAACACAACCAAAAAATAATCACAACAGACAGACAAACAAACAAAAACACAAACACGAAAATAATTAACCGAACGAACGTATCGGGCGGGTGCGCACGAAACGATTTTATTGAAAACATCTCCATTGAATCGCGCGGATACCTTCACTGAGCGAGCTTTGTAACTTTAGTCGCGTTCTAATATCCATGCTCGAGACCGCTTGAAGGAGATATTGCTGGTCAGACGACAGCACCGTTTGGCTTCCTATACAGGCTGTAAGGCTGTTTGCACACGTGCTTATTGGAATATTGATTGTTGCGTTTTTTTCGTATTTTTATTCTGGTGCAATTTTGGTTTTGCATTGATTACGATCGAAAAACTGAAGGTATTCTATCTTGTATGAAATCGTAAGGATATGAAAGAAATGATGTGAAATGAAATTGCTCTTTATTATCAGTAAACATTAAATATAAAAACAGCTCTGACAACCACAACAGGCAACCTGCACGATTGGTGCGGTAGCTGGGCAACCGGCTGCCGTGAAACGTATAGCGGGTTCGATTCCCGCACAGAGCAACTTTATGTGAACTTGTATATTTGTAAATGCAACCACGACACAAGATAAAATCCTAGTGTGGTACAAAGTTTAGAAAAAAACACAGAACATCATATCAAAAACCACCATCCTCATATGGAAACGGCCTAACAAACGGCCCTATTCTAAAAATTCCCCGCTCCCGTCAGATATATGTACGGTCAGCACAAAAGGCGGACACGGGTGGTAGCGTCAGCAATGTTTGTAAAGCCTCAGCGAACTAGAAGCTTCATATGTGGCAGGTTGTATTGTGTATCGTATTGTAACCAGGCATCGGTTGCTTTACCTAAAACACAAGACGTCTTGGAGTTACATACGATCTCCGTTTGAAATGCAAATGTAACTCGTTTTAATATTGGTTTTGGTGTATCTAGTATTTGGGTGGTTTTCCACCAGAGATGTACTACTATGTTACGTTTTTTTTATGGTATAAGCTGGTAAATGAGCATACGGATCACCTGATGGTAAGCAATCGCCGCCGCTCATGGACACTTGAAACACCAGAGGCGTTACAAGTGCGTTGCCCGCCTTTTGGGGGTTAGCTAAGCTATGTTTTTTTTTATATGGAAAGATGCGTGCTATGGATGGCTTCTCTACTATCGATACATTGCATACTCGAGCTGAGCATTTTCGTCGCACAGCTACATAGCTTAGTAACAAAGGAAACAGTCACATAGTTTCACAGCTTAGCTATTACATTTTAGTAGCACAGCTACATAGCACATCTCTGGTGGAAAAGCACCCTTAAAGTTTGTGATATTTTAAATGGAATGCTTTATGGTATATGGATCAGGGAATTTTTATTCGAATTTTAAATATTTTGTTGGAGTTGTTAAGCGCCTGATGGAAAAGTGTTAGCAACAAAAATTGTTTTTGCTTTAATCAAAATTGAAATGAAAGTAATCTGTAGTGTTTTAGAGTAAAAAACATGTAACTATTTTAGATTTTGTACGTTTAAAAAAAGATTAATTCCATAACAATTGGTGTAATAAAGGGGTCTGAAAATGTGAATTACCCGCTGTAACAAATTAGACGTCATGGGGAGGTAAAAGTGACCGGCGCTAACGGAGGATTTGACTTCAACAGATTTTTGTTGGCAGTCAAAGTTTTAAATACAATATTTTTCTTATTTGTTTTATTTAACTTATTAAGCTTTTGTAACACAACAAAAACAATCTTATTACGGTTAACTTCGATGCAATCTATTTCTTACAAAAAATATATGTATTAAAAAAGGGGTCTCCGTGCCTACAATTAAAAGCAGAATATGTCAACTTTGAATAGACGCCTATAGTAACAATTTCCAGTTTCCACGTATATTTATTTAGTCATAAATCACATGACAGTCGAGCCAACAATTTCACGCAATTACTTTCCGAGGCACAGCGGGTGAATGACATCTATAAACAATTTCATCTGCCAAAAATATAATAATAATATAAGCAGGCATCCGAAATCAAATATCTCTTTCGAAAAGGTCAAAGTAAGTTTGTATAATATATATATAAAAGAATAAAAACGTCGAAGAGTTCTCTTGGTAAGTAATAAATCTGTAACTACTTAAATCTAAAAATAAGTCCTGAGATATATAACGTTTGTACATCAATTTATTATTAGGAGCGGAACACTTTGAAAGTAGAGTATTACTCGTATATTACAACCAGAAATGGTATTATTACTCGTGGCTACATAGCGGCACTAATATGTTGCTATGAGTTCAAAATATTTTTAGACATTTTCAGAATAAGTTTGTACCAAGTGTTGGTACAAACTTATTGTTGTAGTTGGAGTATGTTATTTCAAGTGTGGGAGAGTCCTGCTTCGACATAATACCACGGCCTACGGAAAACCGACGTGAAACAACGCTTGAGTTGTGTTTAGTCGTGTATGAGGTTACTAGAGGCCCAATTATACCCCTCCCCAATCTCTTCAATTCCCGATTCCTCTACAGTCCTCAAATTCTTTGAGGAATTTATTAAGCTATTATCGTTTTAGACGAATGCATGCATTTGTCAAATGACACAATGTGGACAGGAGGCCTCTGTTTAAAAGAAGTTCCTCAACAGCATAGAGAAAACTTCTCCACGAGTCCTTAACACGTAAGTACTGATTTAAATTTAAGTTTTATTCAGTAAACTTGTACACTCATTACGTAGCTTGGATAAAAGCGTCAAGTGTCAAAAGGCACTCATGTACCGGCGTGGGAGTCGAGTCAATTGATGAGGACGTCAAAAAGCGGCACAAAGAGAAAACTTGACAGCACACGACTTTAACAGAAAATAAAGTGGAATTCCAACGATAAATGTGAAAACAGACACAAACAACCGGAGCTGACTGCGCGTTTATTAAAAGTAACCTGCGATCGTCGCACCGGGTCGTAGAAGTAAAATAAATTGCTTTAAAATTTGTTCTACGATTTTTTGATCGAACTATCGAATGACAAACGAAAAGAATGAGTTCTTTTTAAGCAGTTCTCGTTTTTTTTATTGCTGATAGGCTCGCGTTTGACCACTATCTCACCTGATGGGAAGCGATGATGTGGTCGAAGATGAAGCACGCTTACCTAGAAGTAACCTATTCACTCTAGCCTTAAAGACTCTAAGGTTAAGTTCGTTTCGTGAAATGTAATTTTATCAAGAACATAATACGAAAATTCCGTTCTGCTGTAAGTACATTCCAATAATTGAGGAACAGATTTAAGATCAAATCGAAATATCTCATTTCAAATAAGAACGGTATAAGGTACACACGATACAATCTCCGCCAACCGGGTTCGCTTATCAAAAGATATAATTCCCGAGAACTATCTCTTTATCTATTATTATTATTGTACGAAAACTCGTTGCAAACCGATATACCACGATTTCAATCCGCCGATACGTGCATCGAATGCAATGGTACCGTTACATAGACATTTCTCTATTATAGAAACCGGCCATTTTCATCAGAACTCCCTCGTCCCCCGCTCATCCTAAAAGCAGTGTAAAGACTCAAGATTTTCTGCAATATCCGGAGGTCTCAGGTTGTTGGTTGTGAGAAGGTTACCTCAACTCGTGTTAGGATAATAATGGCTAGCATTCAAGTGAAGTTCCTTTCGCGAACTTCCTCGCAACGTAATATCAACTAGTTGTGAAGACTTAACTCATTAGAATAGTCTGCGTCGTAAACTTTGCGGATGAGTAAATACAGTGAATGTGGCACAGTTTCGGATTTAAATTGAGGTTGCCATTGTTCCTACTTTATATTTCAATTTTCTGTATGAGTTTGTGTTTCTATTTTAACTTGTAATTTTGCGAGACCGTGGCATGCAGCTGAGCTCGCTTACTGACGCATTGTTGGTTTGTTTCTTGTGTTTCGTTTTTAGGGATGTATGGGTCGGTGTATAATGCTGTATTGTAAAATAATTACTCTTCTGTTTGGTCCAGAGGAATCCATTTCAGTAGTGTTGTATTATTTTCCAAAACGAATTGGCCTACAATTACAATACAACAAAATACTGCTATACTTATAAACTTTAAAAATATGCAATGAATGTTATGGTAAGCTACAGCAAGCATCAATGAACTCGATGCAAACACTTATTCACAAAAGTTATTGAACCTTGCACTACTTTTTAACTCCCAACAACAAGTCATATCATTTCAAAACAAGAACTACTTTTATTCACAATTTTTTCCTTCCAAGTAAAACTCAGATTCATATAAAGTTCTTGGAGCAGTGTATTCTGGGGCGTCTGCCATCACGGCGAACTTTCGTAAGTGGCATTTGATTTAGGGAACAAGTCACAGACATAGAGTATTCCACGAAAACTTTGGTTCAGAATGCTCACTTTGCTCCATGCTAGATATATCATGTAAATGGATGAGAACTGGTTCATTATGTGGCTCTATCCTTGGATGGAATTAATGTTGAAAATTACATAAATTTTCCTTTGAAATCGTGAATTAATACTAAGTATTAATTGTAGAGTATATTTATTCACTACTATTTCTCTTCGTGATTTTGTGTTTAATTTGTTATTTTTGTGTTGCGAGGATCCATAGGAGGCACTAATTATTTTATCATTAGGTGATCTGCCTGTTCGTTCACCCTCAAATCCATCGCCTTTGGGGTAGACTCATAAAAGGTTGCCATAGTAACAAAATTAATAAAAGCAAGCAAAGCAGTACTATTACAGACATTCACCCTGTACAGAATTTTAAAACCAAAACCACTAAACCAAAACAGCATCTAAACTTTTAAAACGACATTTAAACATGCCAGGTCGACTGGCTCAAGAATTTCATTCAAACTTCAAGCAGGACTTGTTACTGCAAAACGCTTGGTCGAGAATCAAAACAGAAAGCGGTTTCTTGCAACCGAATGAAAGGAGTTTCTGTTGCACGCAGAAGAAATAAAAAAGTCTCATTATTCTAAACGTTCTTGGCATGGAAATATGTATGTATATAAAGAAATGTTGGGGGCACGGACAATGGAGGTTTTATGTCGTGATCTTTTCACTTTGCATGCATCAGTTTCCATTTTTAACAAGGTTGACACACAAGTGGGGTCTCGTTGTCGTCTTATTATGATGTTTTTGCTTCGAAACACGTAAATGCTTGGTGTATGACTGTGTATGCGAGATTTTCTTTAGAAGTTGTTAGAGGATTTGAAATGTTTTAAATTTTGGGACATGCTTCCGTGATTTTTGGTTTGAAGTGTATGCAAAGAGTTGTTTCTAAAGCGATCATTAAAATATATACATACAATGAATATGTACAGCTATCAATATCTGCGTTATCACTGTGAATTTACTCTCTGTTACAGTACTGTGTTCTGTTGGCAATGTATCCAGTAGTTAACGCGTACTATCTCACCAAAATGCATGTTGCTTTACGTTGAAACTCGAGCATTACTTGTTCGCTATCTATAGTCTTATGTAAAGCATACAAAACCAGGTTGGATTTCGTACAACGTGCTAGTGGCGTCGTGTGAGTATATTTTAGGTGATTTTGTATGTTACATGTGCTGTAATATTTTACCATACTTTTTTAATCACCAATGTCAAACGTAAGTGAAACTTAGTCATGCTAATGGATTATTGAATTATGCCCTAAAATGCCAATAACAATCAAATGACTAACCATCTGTCTTACTTTATCGTTCTATACAATACTTAGCAACAATAACTTCTCACTTTACGTAACCTAAGCTTAAAGTCATTGCCACCACTGCTACGCCGTAGGCGCCTACGCCGTAGTCGTAGTAATGGAACACCAAAAGTTATGTAGAATACAAATTCGATTTACTACGTATATTTATAAACAAATAGTAATGTTGGAAAATAAATATCATTTATTATGAGCCAACTATTAATATTCAACGTCAATTAAACAAATTATATTAAATTTAATTTAAAATTGCTTCTAAACAAAGCTACCTAAAATATACGATGCAAAATAATTTAGCAAATGTGTTTTGTGAATCTTAAAAGATTTTAATTAAAGCCTACATTTCTAACACGAGGCTTGGAATTAATAATTCATCCGATCCAATTGTTTTGCCTCAAGTTAATTATTAAAAACACAAGATTAGGCGGAGCGCGTTATGTGTTAGACCCAAGCTTTAATTGCTATCTTAAATTCAAGAGCGTAATGAAAAATTTAATTAAGCAAACATTTTTTCTGTATTCAGCAATATTGGGAATTAATTTTAAGTCGTTTATGTAAACCCGCTCAGGATTCAGGGGTTATTAAAAAGCGTTATGTATTTTCACATGAAATTGCAGCAAACGTTACACGTAAAAATATGGTTCGATAAATATTTACTCAGTAACGTAAAATATAATCTGCAATGTAAAAATGTTGAATTCAAACATAAACATACAAACTACTCGGTTCACTCTATTCATTATTTCGTGCCATAAACCGTACGAAGTTTCCAATGTGGCGGTATAATTTCGGTGCCGGAGCGAACGGTGCATCGTCCGAACCGGTCCGGTCATTCCTTCCGGTACATTGTCTTATCCGGCCCACTAGGCTGGCCATCAATCATACACCGGCTAGGGAATGCGACGGCCACACGTTGGGTATTTTCTAGTGGCGAAAAATGTAGCTTTCACCCACCCAAATTTCTACCCTAACTTCTTGAAACTAAAGTTCAAATTCGTATGAGAGTTATATTAGTATTATTCTGCTAAACTGACTTAATGGTACCGGTAAATTTGTAATGTATGTGCCGTATATAGTGTACGGACAGAGTATTATTGATAATTCCATATATTGGAGTATTTCGGAGATATATTGGCGTTCGTGGTGTAATTTATAATGTCTCTTTAGATGGGCTTTGGTCAGGCTGGACTATCGCAATTACATTAGCCAACTATACATATAGAAGGTATTACAATAATAGATGACAATACAATAACATCAGACAGGGATTACGTGTGATTACTATCTAATCGCTCGCTGACGAATTGGCCTGAAACAACGTGTTTTTAATACTTAAACAACTTGAATAACAGTTCAATGAAATTATTCTTTAACAAACTACTTTTCTTAAACTGTAAATAAAACCCAGAGTCTTACTAAACCACAATCAACCGACAACTATATCCCTAACATGGATATGCCTACACAAATGACCTGAAGGTGCCTTAATATTCATCATTGGGTACAAATACAGAGATAGTCCTTAGTTGACATTGTCAGGATACGTAGTGGCTAGCAATTACTCTGGTTGAGGCAAAGGGTCGTGATTCTGAAGGCAGCGAGGCAAATAGCTAACGGCTCTTTGAGCCCTGATGACTGTCAGGACATGTAAGGCTTAGGTATTATCGTAAATGACGTGTGTGGTAAATGGCTGTGTTTATGTATTACCTGCTGGGGCTTATAGAATTTAGATTACGATGATGTGTATGCATCGAGTTCTACAAAACTAAATGCTAGTATTAATCTTTGAGGTATTAATTTCAATCTGATACTTTTAATGGGAGCAATAATGCTGAATTGTATTTTAGGTTTAGACAAATTCTGGTTTAAATATAATGAAGGTAAATTGATGAGGACCTTATTGTTATAAAATAATGGTTTGTTTGAGCACAATTGTTGCTTAAATAAAGACTACACTTTCATAGAATATCACGTAAAATCACAACCTAGCTATCCTTGAAAGAAAAACAAACAATAAAATATTGTTTCTAGGTACAAAATTGTATCAACTAACATTTATCATATACAGGGCTGTCGAAACAGTATACAGCGGTTACTTTATCAACACCAGGCTCCTTCACAGCCGCTATTAGTTGGGCAACCATCAATCAAACCTCTTTTGGGTATTGTCACGATATTTGAGTGCGTCATCAATAATAAATGTGTGTTTTGTGTTCTTTTCTATTATAATGGTCCTTTTGGGTTTAGTTTTTTGGTCCTTTGTGTGTGAATTATTAAGTGGAATATTTCTTTTTGTTTTAGTAATTTTTGTGTAGGAAAAATTGAGATTTAGTTTGCGTAGTCTCAAAACAATCGTTGGTCGAATTTTCACGTTATATTATAATCATTTTTCTGAGTAAGTTGTTGCCAGTTTATGCCAAACGGTGCTTACAATTCAAGAATGACATTGTATGTAGTTTGGCTTATAAAAATGGCATAGTATCATACATTTGTATACTTACTATGTAAAGAAACACTGTTGGGACTTGCAACCGTAACATACCAAGTCTCAAAGAAAAATTCAAGATGCAAAATTTAATCTCACGATCCGAAAATTTTGAAGACGTATATTGAAACGGAAGGCGTACGAAAATGCAATACTCGAGAGTAAGACATTTCTTCGAGTACGTTTGCTTTACATTTACTGTAAAAACATTGCCTTATAGGAACCAATTGTATAATATATTCATTAAAAATCGGAACAGACTGATGAAAATTCATATACAGAAATAAACTCATAAAAAACGTGGTCTATTTTATGCACTTTCCACGAAAAAAACCGCGTTGTACAGATCTGTTTTGTTATAACACCAATATTTCCCAAACCACTGCATACCTATAGATAAAGAAATAAAGACGAACCCGCTTCGATCCGGTCACAATCAAGGAAATTGAAAGGTCGACCCGGGTGGGCGCAAGCCTACCTTTCCACTACATTGTCTTATCCGGCCATGCATCATTTTACCCGGTCTCACCCGGATAACCAATACGCGTGGTAACGGGACGATACGTACGGCTGTGGTTATTTTAATAAAGCCAAGATTTGATGGTGCTAAGGGTGTGGCGTATATATGTGTTACTGTACTATGTACGTACAAGTACATTGGTCGAAGGTGGAAATTGCTCTAGATTCTTTATGTTCAGTATTCTCGACGGCTGAAGATGGAAATGAGAGGGTTTTTGTGTGTCGAAAACGGAACTTTTGAGGCAGGGTTCAAAGAGTTGAGTACTCGTTTCAATGCCGTCAAGTGTCGTCGAAAGGAGGTTGACAGTTTTATTTTTTTGAGAGCCTTTCATGTGTGCTCGGCGTTTGAGCCGGTGCGTGTGCGTAGTTGGGTTATAAAATCGAGCCTTTTTAATTTTCACAATCTTTATTTATCGTAACCATAATTATATTGTGCTATGATAAAACATACCAGTATTAAGTAATTTACTCTTCAATAAAAACGTTAAGTAGGATGAATTGAAAGTTCACTGTAACCCATCATGATATTTAAATCCTTTGTAATTAATACTTTTGCAATATGAATTCGATCCAGATCACCAAAAACAAAACCTCATCATGAAATTAAGCAATAAAACTCTACGAGGCATTTCAATTCTCAAAATTAATATCAGATATCAAAATTATAACGGCTATGAAACACACACGTTTCACAAATTGCAAATAATATTTCATGCAAACGTATATTGAGTGTATAATTGAAAAGAACGAAATTGGCTCTTAATAATGATGTCACTTATGATAAAAAAAAAACAATACTTCGAATATAAATTTGAGTACATCGTTAATAAAAAAATAAATCTTTTATTCAACTGATATTTTGCGTGGATCCTAATAATTTCAATGACTATGGAAACGATATATAAACGATAGAAGATTGTCATGATGCATCAATATTTAACACACATGATATTTCGTAATACAGGCTAAAAATGACATGAATGAAATAAATGCGACAATAATAATAAACTAACTACATAATACTTCATAAGTGAAAGAGATGGGTACATTATCGATATTCGAAATTGCGGCCTAATCCATACACATAAATATGTACACGATACAAATTGACCGAACTACATAGTATATCATATAAATATAATCAAATAGGGGTCCTTAATAAACATATCAAGAATCGGACGGGCTCGCAAGACCCCTGTGAGGTCACCCGGACCCACCCCAGAGATATTATCGTCAAAGACAGTTGGGAGAAGGTCAGTCTAAGGTATCGGACCCATTGGCTATGCGAGCGAGGATTATGCGGGGGCCGGAATGACCGAATCGAATTTAAGGTGAGTTTCTGAAACACAAACGTTTTTATTTTGCTATCGTATCGATTTAAATATTTATTGATTGAAGGTGATGCGTGAAATCGGCAAAAACTTTATGACAAGTTAAAATTACAATAGCAAAATTTATTTTTTCTAGATAGGTAATAAAATAAATGTTACTAAAAGAAAAAAATACTAAAGTTATTTGACCATAAACTTCTCCCTTTTACAAACAATTAGCTATAAGGCTGCACTAGATTTTGGTGAAAATGTATAATAATGTATGACATGTATAATAACACGGGGTTTCATTGGGTTCATTGTAATGTGAAGAGATAAGCGCCCTTTATTGCACGTTACAAAAAGACACGGGCGATATCATAGTAAAATAGCTTTCGTAGAAAACGAGACATAAACAAAAGATTCTAAAATGCGGGCACTTATTCTTTAATGTAATTAAATAATTTGTTTCTTTTTTAATTTTCGGTAGACACAAAATTTTCATAAGCTTGCTAATTACTTGCAGCTGCATATTGTTTTGTGTGACTAGCTACTTTAATGTGTATACATATGTTATATTCCCATTAAATCCACTAATGAGCTGTCCATTTCATGGCGTAATAACAGCTCTTCTCGGTCCAATGAGCGCGCACCCTAACCAGGAGAGGGGGGTATTATGAAATATGACGGGCCACATCGCCCCGATACTCAGATTAAGGGCCCCCGTGCTAATCTCTAGCTGACTCCGACAAAATTGCTCATATCGTCCGACAATGGAGTCGGTAATTCGTACGCACCTGTTTTCGGGACTAAATTAAAAAAGTTTTTTGAGCCATCAATCCGATTTTGTGATTACGAAGTTTTTTCCCCGAACGTAATTGCGCGGACTTCGGTGTGAAGTTGAGATTTTATTTGTTTGGTGTCTTAATGCCTTTTCTGTGGGGGACCGACGGCTCTAATTTTATTTGAGTTGCATTTAAAAGAAAAGCTTCTCAAAATAAATGAAGAATTTATCGGGCCGTTTGTCGCCAGCGAACTGGAATGTAGCCCATCAAATTCATTTGGATGTAAAGCCAATATAATCGGAGTGAATGTGTCTACACCAACTACGCCTTTATCGTGAATCAAGATATCAATCTACACGTCTACCTAAATCCCCGCCGTGTGCGGTAACAAACTTGTAAAATCGAACTCCGGCCCCCATTCCGATAACTTTGACACTTTTAAAGTATTACAATTATCGTCGGGTCCAACGATCTCTTCGCGATAAATTAAATTAAGAAATTGGATATCACAGATAATTGGTTTTGGTATTATACGCCTATGTACAATGGGGGCTTTTACATCGGATTTCTCAAAGAGAAAATTGGATATTGTATATTTCCTCCGCCTCGCTTATTTTTCTTCTGATTAAATTTCTTTGCCAATGTTGCCTTCACATCTACTGTATTAGGCCGTTTGTTTCCCGGTACAAGATAATGTATTAAATATCGTGGTGGTTGCTTTGTATCATCTCTGTACAAATATACTTCACATTTGATAAAGATATTCTACCACTATTTTCTTTACAAAATCTTTTTAAAAATGGCCCTATCTTATCCTTTGTAAATTATGAAATTGTAAAATTACTTAGTGTACAATCAAGTTTATATCTACTTTCATACATCGTCAAAATATAAAAAAAACCATCGCAATCACATCAAATCGAATCACATTTAAAGGTAACCGTTTTTCCGGACAACTAACACGGCGTCATTGGATTCCGGGATCAACTAACGGCAAATTGCTTAATCGCCATCACTATGACCGGGCTGGCTCGACACGTGAGGCGAGTACTAATCGCCTTATTGAGTTACACTACACCTATGCGATTACTTATGTAATTACTAGGACCTTAGGACCGCGAAGTGGTCCTTGTGCGGTTCAAACGATGCGGGTACGAGATTCGTGAGTTGGGGTTCGCTCGAATTTAAGTGGTGAACGTGATGTGATTCGGTTGGATTTGCAGGTAATATGCTAAAAGTCTACATATGTATGAGATCTTAGGGACTAAAGGACTAGAAAGGACCACTTTTGTAAAGTGTTCATACATTCTTGAACAGTTGTGCATTGGAAATTACTGATATCGTTTTTACATTTTTACTAATTAAGTAAAAAAATTGAATAAATTAATTTTTGATTTAGCGAATTGAAAGTTAATTTACGTCACAGATTTAAATACTTCAGTTAAGTCATAAGAAACGTCTCTTTACAAATTTAGCATGAAACATCTCGAGTCTACAGAGTGTTGTGTATTTTATTTTCTAAGTACACACAGCTTTACATCTAGCTATGAAACACCAGTATAAACTGACCGTCAAATATGCTGAAATATTATATAAAGTGAGATCAAGAGAAATTGGTTTTGTAAAGCTTCATATGCACACCTGCAAGTCTCTTGGTGGTTACCACACACACGAGCTTTACGATGCCATAAAACGACTGCAAGCCGATTTCCGATGTACCCACAGTTAAACTTGGATATAATCAATACTTTTAAATGTCGGATAAAAGGACCGATTACCTGACGGTAAGTAAGGTAGGTTATTGTACGTTTTCAATTAAAATATGTGTGATTTTGTATTAAATATTAGTTTACACAGATTATTTTTTCCTTGGTTATTATTGTTTTTTAAGTAAATTGTGATTTATATAAAAAGACATAGTAATTGATCATATTCTTTTAGCTGTGATAATAATGAACCATTACAGTACTGTTTTTTTTTCGATTGACTGTACCCAACCGTCAACTTGATTCTGATTTTTTACTAATAAAATCTGCAGCTATTCAAAAAGCAACCAAATATCTCTCTACCTTTGGTTCAAAATGTAACCAGATTCCTATACAGATCAAAACTCTATTTTCGGCCTGTCACGAACCAAACCAATATGAACCAAAGCTTTGTGCCGTTTGCTAATTAGGTACGCCTACTACCCAGATAGTACTTTACTTTGAATATATCCTGTATGATTCTCGACCTTATGGCTATGGGCCATAGGATGAAAATGTCTATTCTCGTATCTTTAGTGTTGCTTAAAAGATTTGATAAGAATTGTATAACGTTGCTTAAAAGATTCGATGAGAGCTGTTGAGAAATGGGGACAAAAAATTGTTTTAAAGAAATGTACTAACATTACCTATCTTTGAAACTAAGCAGATGGAAAATTACAGAAATATTCCAGACAAATCTAATTTGAAGCACTAATTAGTTTTCAATTAAACAGTTTTCCAGACTCTTTGATAATAACAAGAAAGTAAAGAAGTCTGAAATTGTGAATAATGTGGCGTTCTAATAGGGCGTTAATGAGAAACGTGTTTAGTTTCATTTCTATCAAATAGAAAATTAAATTTCGACTTTAGGCTTACAATAATAATATCATTAGAATTTAAAATGGGATATTTAACATGTTTATTAATTTCTGTGAGTTTCCTTCATCATGATCATAGCGCATGCAACAATACCGAAATATCGAAAATTCAGAAATTAATAAACATGGTAAATATCCTGTTTTAAGTTCTAATGATATTACTAGTGACAATGTCAGTTCAAAAACTTATACTAATAAATTTCAAAATGAACAAATCACAAGCGAACCGACGCTCTTAGACGCAGTACCTAAGTCAACCTCAACTATCCCTAAGGTCCGCGCCTCCCCGTTTAGAATACCGCAACAAAGCCAAAATTAACAAAACCATGAGCGTACCATGAACTAAACATCAAAACACAAACTATGTCTGTAACGTACGGAACCCTGAAAGGCAACTCCCACACTAATGGAGCCGGTCAATTACTTAAGACGGGGGAAACCGGATCATAAATCCGGGCTATCGATCAAAGTTCGGCCGTGTCCGGCCCGGTCAAACATGTCCGGTAGGTATTGTGGGTATACGGCGGGTATAGCGGGAGTAAATTCAGTAAATAAACATTTAATGTTAGAAAATTGTGTGATAGGATAATGTGCCTTCTATGGTGCAATTGTATCATCACTAATGGAGAACAAAAAAGAAGACTGCTGTAGTTACTACAAACCAATTCAACATGGGATTAGCTATAAAATTTTATTGCAAAATGTCGTATCAAAATTTACCTAAAGTCTCATTATAATGGATATTATTACATTGTTAATGACTTTGTTCAAACAAAAATTACAATCATAGGATAGATAGTTTCTTTAAGAACTCCATACAAATGAACCTTCTGCATTATTCTGTAAAGTGCTCATACGTGCTGTGGTTGATTGATTTGTTAAGTAAAAGGTTATTTCTAGGTCAGTACGGTGGTCTCAATACCGCTTTATCATGAAGAGGAATAAAGGAAAATATCTCTCGTAAGGTAAACAAAATATTTGATGTAATTTACCGTGTCCTATGTAATTTATCATTATGTCCATGGCATCATACGCAAGGACTCCTTTCTTCCTAAGGACTTCCTAAGGAGTTCCTTGTAATTAACCAATAACGTTGAATTTAAAATACCAGTAATACTGTGTCAGGTCTGAAGAATCGTTCTATGTTTTACTGCCGTACTCAGAGTCATTTAATAATTACTTAAACTATTCCTGATTCGTTAATAACGATTTTGTTCGAAAAACAATCGCTAAGGACTGGGGGTTTAGTAATCATTAAATGACTCTGAGTACGTTAGTTAGAAGATCTCGATAAGCAAACACCACTAAATCGAGGAACCATAAAATATTTAACATAAACTTACTTATAACTAAAACAAAAATAAAACTATCTCTAATAACATGATGAACAAAATTAATAAGGAAAATTCCTAAAATACCGAGTACCTTTTCGTCCCGCGGTCGTTTCGGCCACATCTGTCGATTACGGAGCAACTATGTCAAAAATTTCACCCAAGACATAACTGCAGAAAAACTTAGGTCGAGGGGTATGGCGTAGAGAGGGGAGAGAGCATAACCGCGTAATATTATAAAGCAATATTTTTAGAGGTCATTTGTTATTAAAAATAATATAATACGTATTAATTACAAACTTATTAGCTACAGTTTTATAGTGATATTATTTTCAGAAATTCATATTATAACTTTCGCTAAAAGAGAAAATAAATGATTTCAAAATTGCACCTATTATACAAATCGACTGCTTCCAGGGGCTTTTAAGAATTAATAAACCAAATTAAAATGCAAAATAAAACCCCAAAACAGAATGGGTAGGCAGTACTAACCACTGCTGAGGGTGAGTAACCCTTTAGGGTAGCAATTTGAGGAATGCACTTGATAATTTTGATTAGACACGTTCGTGGTTTCAATAAATGCTGTGTTTATTCTAGAGGGCAAGTAAAAGGGGTTATAATGGGATGTTACGTGTAGTATAGTTTGTAGATGTAAAAGCGGCTATCGGCTTAAGTACCTTACACTTTGTGTTAAATAAATAAGGCGGTTCATCTTGCGATCCTCACTTTACCTTACCTTTAGAGGTAAGATGTGAATTTATGTAGGTATATTGTATAGACTACCTAATAAGGTAGGATAAAAACTCTTTATTACAATGATGGATAATTAAAAACAAGATGGATCGTAGGTTGATGGAAAATGTTATCTTAAAATAATATTTGATTGGACGGTTGGCGCGATGGCTGGACAACCGACTGCCACGCAACGTGGAGTGGGCTCAAATCTTACTCGGAGCAAATGTTTGCGTGATTCTCAAACAGTTGTTTCGGGTCTGAGTGTCTATGTATGTGGACTTTAATGTTTTTAAATGCACTTACAATACATGAGAAAATCATAGTGTGGGGTGCAACGTAATGTAAAGAAAAAAACCTCTTTTCCTGAAGGTATGAAGGGTATTATGTCAGAAGATACAAAGCACTGCTAGAACATTCTAACTTTCATCTTAATAAGCATTCGGGATTCAAAATAACCGATAACAACAAGATTAAACGCAGGGCCCATCGGATTACAATAATTTACGATTTCGTCCCCGACCGTACCTCGGCTAGTGAGGGGCAATAAATTATTCCAAACTTAAAGTTTCGTATACGGTACTATTATTTATTTAAGGTCGTGCTGCGGATAGTTTCGACGGCAACTTTCGTCACTTCCGTACAACTGGGAGGCGCAGTTGTTTGTAATTTTCTTGTGACTCGCTTCTTATTTAGTTCAAAGTTTCGGATAAACCGCTGCGAATACGATTGACTTGGTGTCAAAGTTTTTTAGCCGAGTCAACGGCTGAGTGGTTTATTTATGTTTGTTGTTGCAATGAATTTCAAATTGAGAGATTTTATTGGTTGGTTTTATATTTAAATTCGAGACGTTGTTTGATTTAGATTCGTTTTTAATATTATCTGGAGACTTCTACAAGTTTAAGTGCTTTTTGGTGTCAGTAAAAATATTTTTAGATGGCAGACTAAACAGTATTTATTGCTACTTCTGAGCACGTCATCAGTTCTGCATACTTAAAGTAAAGAAAATGAAAGAAACATCAACCCTTGAGACAAACTCAGAAGCTTCAACATCTCGTAATGAAACAGTAACACCTAACAAGAGAAGCGTTGAAAATGAAAAAATAACACTCCTTCAATAAAGACACGACCCGATAAAGAAACAAAATACTAAACAAATATTTTCATTTCTCCTATCTCGAGTTGGCAGCCCTTACCTGAGCGCGTCGATCAAAACGCAAGCGTTTCGAGAATCAATCGAGAGAGAAAAAACCTCCTCGATAATATAATGAAATCGAATTATCACTGAGATGAAGACGAGACGGCAATAGGGCTGTCTAAACAGACGTATCTCGCTATTCTATTTTTGTTCCATTCCGTTTCGGATTAGTGGGATATTTTTTCAAGTTGCGGATATACGGAGCGCTGTGCACGTCACTAAAGTTGTAGGGGAGTGCTTATTTATTTATTTATGCACGAGTTTTCCTTAGTTTTAGGGTAGTGAAAGTTTTCATGGTCTTGTTTTTGTAAATAACAAAAAAAATAGATGGTGAATCTTAGACTTAATAAATAAATTGGAGTCTATTTTTGTAATTTAAAAATAACTACCTTTTTCTGCTTTACATGCGTATGAATATACATAAAATACGATGCATACATCAAAAAAATATTTTTTCAATCTCTGCTGGCTGGACCGACTTTGATGGCGTTTTTTCCATTCTCCATTGATCAGATATCATTCCATTACTACATTCTTTCTATATCAGGCATTTAAAAATATTGTCGGTCATAAATAGAAGTGGATTACATTAAAGTAGTCATTAAGTTAAGACAGACACGGTTTAATTTACATTGAAGCAATCCACAACTTAAAACACTAATTGGTATCCTTACAATCCACTACCAATTAAACCATCGCCAACCCTATAAAAGGGGGGGGGGAGGTATGACTATACAGGATGAAACTCAGTATTTCCATTGTGTTCGATAACAATCACGAGTATCGAATTGTATGTTTGTTCGCCCCTTCACGGGACGCTGTAACGAAGATTGTTATGGAACTTTTCTGGGCAGCAACAGGTCTCGCTGATGATGTTATTAATTCTTATTGACTGTTATCTCGATCTGTTTGTTGGCTTTTGGCCCGAGACAGATGTCTGTGTGGATTTATTGAGCAATAAAGCTGCGTGTAAGAGTATTGTGGAATGTATTTTTTGTATGGTAGGTATAAGGCGGTGAACGAGCAGACGGAACACCTGATGGTAAGTAATCGCCGTTGCTCATGGATACCCGTAACTATAGAGGTGTTACAACAGCGTCGTCAGCCTTTTGGGGGTTAGGAATTTAAGGTTTGTTGGGGAATCCTAGATGAAGGGGGATAATTGTGCCTTAGGTAACCTCACTCACATAACGAAATACAACGCAACCGTTGTCTCACGTAATTTTTCAGTGAGACCATGGTATCACTCCGGTCGAGCCGGCCCATTCGTCCCGAAAAATGGCTCTCCCACACTTAACGGAATATATGGTCACAGCCAAGTTATTTGTTATGCAGATATATAAATATAGGTAGAATTCAATAGAGAGACATTAGATATTGTTGTATTAATTTTCATGCGTTTAATTAACAGTTATAATTAATCTTTTCATAAACACACGTCCATGAAGCGTAGTAGAAAATGTATAATTTGCAGTTAAATTAATTTATTATACGCATTAATTAATTACATATTTTATTTAAAAGAATCGCTTAAAATTTATGGTTTTGCCATTTAATAATTTGCTCGCCACAATTAATTGGATTACAGAAATATGTATACGAATCTGATAGCAATGCGTTAATATGATTATTTTATTGAATTTTGCCACAAAATTGTTATTTAATATTACCAGGAAAGTTTGTACGAATAAAATAGTTTAATACATTGAATTACTCATTAAATAAGGGTAGCGTATAATTTTATTTATTAATCAGTATCATTAATTTAGCAATCATTAGTAAATACATAGAAAATAGCTGTGAAAATCTTCCTCAAAATATTTTTATACATAGTTTATTCGATTTTTTAATTTTTATTCTAAAAGTAAAATGTGGCTATTTTTTAAAAAACAAATGGTATTCTGCATACATAAAAAATAAATCAAGTAAACACAATAGTATGCCTCATTAATATCTTAAGAAAAAAAATTGTATTACGCTCACCAGTTGGCGCCACTGGTGATTAAAATATATCATCTTCTGATAGGTAACTTTAAAGAAAAATTTTTGTTCTAATTTTCTGTAGCACCTACTTTTAAATAAACCTAATCCTTACTGAATAGTGGAGGCTACACAAAGTATACAGTGAAAAAATAAGTAAATAAGTTCCTTATTGTTCTTTGACCACGCGACCAAAACTGTAGACAGACAGCTAGTAGCTTAATAACATTTATTATTTACTATACACAAGAAAAACAAAATTATACGTCAAAGCCTATAAGAAAACATTAAAAAAAAGAAAAAGATCTATACATCGATACCTTAAATGGCAAACCAACCAACTCGATATTTAAAAAAAATGTTTTTGTTAACATCATTTGGAACATGTATTATGTTCAAATACTCAAACGCCACTCAATTTTAAGACACCCTCAAGAATAGTTATGTCGCTACAAATTCTATATAAAAGATAGTGACAACACGATATTTAAGTGCAACTAAAATTTGAGTAGCGTTTCAGTATTTGGGCGATAGTATGATATTTTAGAGTTTTAAGTGTCTCCTAATAAAATTGCTCATAAGGAGTTAGCTGATTTGCCAATTAAGATATCGACATACAAAACGCAACACTTACCCCGCTCAATGTTTTGATATTGTGCAAAGCGTCTTGGGCTTTCAACGCCGCTTTGCGAGTGAAAAACGTCACAAAACAGCACCCTGTAACAAAAGCGCACACGTACATAACATGACATACACATGACGTATACAGGGGGTTGCCTACGACATATCGTACTTCAGACAATGTACAAAAAAATAAATCATCACTCATAACGTCACGTTTAGACACACAGAGGTGGATAGACTTTAATGTTGTGAATCCCATGTCATAAAGCATGTGTTCGTCCTATAATTCCATGATATTACTGAACGTTTTTTATAACTTTCATGAGACATAATAAATTAGCAGCAGTAGGCTGCGCGACGTAGCCGCGTCCGCACATGATGAAGAGTCCCTCTGTGACTCGAAACTAGTAGAGCTTTTCTCAATATACTTGTATTTACGTGACTGAATCGTTGTTTTTAGTTAAATTACTGAAAATATTTGAAAATCCGAAAAAGATCTTATATGACAACCCGGGAATCGAACCCGAGAGAGACCCCTTGCTTGGCAATCGTACTCGCCATCTCAACCACTTAATAAACGAGGTAGTAAACAGTACAATTTTGAGAAATAATTTAACAATAATTTATGTTGTGATCTTAGAAACCATTAAAATAGGATTGTCTGAAGTACGATACGGAAACATGAACAAAAAAACATTAGATCAGTGAAGCTTTCTAAAACGCACAATTATCACTCATCGCAAGCTAAACAAACAATATCTAGATTATAACAATCATATTAAACAACGTCACAAAACATTTCGTTACATTAAGATATAGATGTTTTCTAAAATTGAATCTTATTTACATGTAAAATTAAGGTAAAAAATTCAGTGTCATCGTTGCACCTAAATATATACTTAGTTCATAAATAAATCTCGTCTAATTTAAAGTACTTTTATAGTCGCAAAACATTTCGTTACATTAAGATATAAGAGATGTTTCCTAAAATTGAATCTTATTTACATATGTAATTAAGGTAAAAATTCCAGTGTCATCGGTATATAGTCCATAAATAAATCTCGTCTAGTTTAAATTACAATTACTGGCACAAAATAATTTGGTACCACGAGTATAAAATGTAGTTATTCAAAAATGAATTTTATTTACATGACGTTTAGGTAACAATTCTAATGTCATCATTGCACCTAGTTTCTAAAAGTATCATCTAATTTAGCGTCATTATCTCCGTTATCGCTGTATCTATGCTATTCCGATAAGACGTCTTCTTGTAATGAGATCAACGGAAATCTTAGATAAGACTGAAGATTTCGTTTAACGTGAAGTTTAGTTGTAATACCATCAAAAAGAAATGTTATAAAGAGTAGATAAACACATAGTACATGAAGACATTTACTTACAAGTCATAAGTGTAAGAAGATTTAAATCAAATTAAAAAAAAAATGGAGCATGAATTAGCCCTTCAAATACAATGTCAATATAATATTGTTCCATAATTAATAATTAATTTGATTGTACGGTTGGTGCGTTGCCCGTTTCCCTTGGGGCGGGTTTCAGGGGGTTCAATTCCCGCACGGAGCAACTCTTTCTGTGATCCACAAATTGTTGTTTTTGGTGTCATGGGTAAGTGAACTTGTACAATCCCTCATTATTTCAATGAAGAAATGTATACAAAACCTTTAGCCTAATACAAAATTAATTTCCAATTACAATAAGCTAACAACAATTATATAAAAACGAATGAATTTAAACGACACAGTTATATTTAACTGCAACTTTGTAATTCTGCGGAATGATCGACATTCGACAGGCCATTTACGTACGTCAGTCGAGACTAACACGCGGATGGCGTGTCGATACTGTTAACGACTTCGCGTTAGTAGCTTGTTAATTGTGACACGAACCACTATTTACATATAAAGGACAAAAGCGATAGTTTTATAAGTGTAAGTTAAAAGAAATTGCTGCTTAGAGCAATAATAGCAATAATAGCTGCAGAGGTCGTAGGTAAGACCACCAGGTATGTCTTTTTTTTTAAGAGCAATTGCTTCGAGAGGGAGTGTCAGACTCTTACTGATTAAAAACTTCATAGCTTTCCTACTTCTGCTTTTCAAACTGGAACCTCGGTAACATGCTAGGCAGTCCGCAGCTTCAACCGAGTATGGCCTGTGATTTCATTGTTAGGTCAGGCATATAATTAGTAGCTTTTCTGATTTTTGATCAGTTTAGGATTGAAAGTCAAATTTGGAGACGTTGGTAAGAGTTCATCTGGACTAAACTCTTTACTTAAAAAAAAAACTTTCCCTTACACGCTCATTAAATTGTAAACTCCTTTCAGAAACATAAACACGAAACAATATTCATCACCGCCGACAAAACAATTTAAAAGGCAACATTAATTACGTGACGTCGTCAAAAAATAAAATAAAAAAACAACGCGGCAAGCGTAGAAAAACAATAAAAAAAACAGCACTTTTTTCGAAAAAAAAAAACAACCGTTCGCCCGCCGCTTCAATGCAAACCTTGTCCGCAGGGTACCTAACAAAAGAAGAGACAAGGTACTAGTGAAAAGGGGGGTTTCCAACACAAAAGACTTTAATATGGAACAAACAAAAATGTCAACATGTATTATAACATGCAGGGAAACCTGACCCTATTGTTGGTTAACAAAACAATGACACGCAAAAACGGGCCAGCACGCTCAAAACGTACTATATTGGATCGTATATTAGATTCTCTTCGTTTTTCATTCGATTTACATGTCCATCAGTGAATGGATAAAAGGTACTTAACGTTTGGAAATAATGTCATTTTTCCATTGTTTGAAAATTCCCAAATTGCCCTGTAAAGTCGTTCGGATTTTGTGATTGATTTATGGCAGTGAAATAGCTAGATTTTCGTACACTGGTGATTTAAAATTTTCATCATAAAACAAAGGTATGGATGAGTGATTTTATGATATTATAAATCTACTTGATGACCCAGCAGACAATATTTTAGTACAGCGCCATCTAGCGCGTCAAACACAACTTAACAAAGATTTTTTTTTAAATTGAACAGCATTTCACGTGTCAGTGACTGGCACGTTGTAAAGTACTAATTATATTACAAAGATCAAGTTAAAACAATTATGTCAAGAAATAATTTCTTCTTTACCTTGAAATAAACTTTACTTTTGTTAAATGTTACAAAGTGTCGACCAATCTCAAATTACACAATGAAGATTGACAGTTTCTTTAAGTTTGATAATTACAAAAGTACAAAGGAGTTTCCGATTTTAAATACTTATAGACAGTTCTCGAGCAAAAGTTGAGAATTTAAAACAGCTTTAGAATTTTAAATACATGTACTCGTAGGCAACTTTATTGGTTCACGACGACAGTCGCTGATTTTTTGGAATATCAATTTTATTAGTAGGCACTAAATAAGATTTTTGATTTTATATTATGTTTTTATTTATCTTTTATCCAGTTAATATACACTAGAAGGCAAACTCGCAAACACGTCACTTGCTGCTAAGAGATTAGTACGTCCATGGACATCTATATAACACCAGAGGAGTCACAGGCGCGGGTCCCGGTTTCTAATCTAAGTTCAATAAACTCAATACAAATTTTAACCTCTTGTATATTTGACACAAAAGAAAACACACTGTATCTCGCGTTGTACATCAATAGTATAGTGACAATTATCAACTGATTCCCGAACTGTGATCTGTCTAAAGTGGCTTTCAAGCTTCCATGCCAATCAATACGTAGGTGCCTACGAAATCAACCAAATAACAATATAATTAATTATAAGTAAATGTCTATTTTGGGAACTATTTCGATACTAATTGCGCCGTTCCCGAAATACCATTTCATTTGTTAGAAATAATAAGTACCTATCAATAATTTCTCGTTGAATACTTATGAAGTATGTTCTTGAATCAAATAACCAGTTGTTTGTTACATTGAGAGAATAATTGAAATACTTATATATAAAATGGGTATTGTATTGTGTTGGCTAAAAATGAATGGGCTATATTTGAAGTTCTATTAAGGTACAGACTAAATATAGATCTGGCTCATTTAAAAACGCCTACGTATATTTTGTTTAGAATTTATTTATGTAAATATGTTTTATCTTATTGTATGTGTCTGTAGTAAATATCATATAGTTGAAGGCTTTTAGTTTCCATAGGTGATGTACTAGGCAACCAACGCCTTACTGCCGCATTTGGAATCATTTAATGATGACTTAAACTATTCATTAGTAACAATTTTGTATCGAAAACAGTACCTAAGGACTTGTTTAAGTAACCATTAAATGACCGTGACTACGGTTAGACGATAAATTTTCCGTACAATAGACACAATACAAAAGCTAAAATCACATTCTTCTACATAGAAGAAGGTAGGTAGGACTAATTAGGCGAAACTAGGTACATACATAGGACATACCTAGTATACATTTGAGAATCATCGAAGCTATAGCTTTAAGTCAGCTGTTGCAGCAATAGCTTCGTCTGTCTTAGTTCTATAAAGAATAAATGAACAAACCTTTGCTGGCTCCAGTGATCTTATCCCGCAGCACGTTGATCTGGTGTACCCTGCCGAACTCCTCGAACATCTGACGAAGGTCGTTCTCGTCCATGCTCCTTGGCACCTGACCCACGAACATCTGGAAAATTGGTGAATAGGTTGCATTAAATAAAAGCATATTACATTATAAGTAACCCGTGGTGTAAAGGTGATCAAGGAATGCTAGTCTGTAATGGATGTGTTTTCTATCGTGTCTCATATACGAGCAATTTTTTTAACAAAATGTACAATATTCTTTTTGGTTGCATTGATGGACTAAACAGCTGTAATAACTTGCGACAGATAGTCCACTAGACATACTTAAAAATTCTATACTAATAAATAGATTGTTTGTTCATATGAGCTAATCTCTGAAACTGCTGGTCCCAATTGAAAATTTCTTTAAAATCATGTCGATGAAGGCTATATAACATTACGCTACCATCAAGAGGCACCAAGTATGGTGAAACCAGGTGAGAGTGGCTAATACATAGTACGAGAATGTAGGTATGTCCTATGACTAAATAAACATGTAGTTTTCTATATAAGTCTATCTATGGCCACAGTTCAATACCATTGCCAAGATCTTATCACTAAAGTAACGTTAACTTTGCCAAAATGGTTTAAAGGCATTGAACTGCTTTTGAGATATTACATTACAAATACAAAAACTTTTTTAAATCTAATAAAAAATTTGGACAATACATCGTGTGTTAATTTCAAAATTAGTAGGTGCACGGACTTCTAAGCTACTAGTAGTAATTCTATGGTAGGGGATCCCAACTTTTTCCTGGTCAGGGTAATTTTTTATATCATTCTTGTTAAGTTAGGCCCACTATTGTTCTTAATTTTTTCACATGGTCCCACAGTCAGATTTAGTTTTTCACTCATAAAATCATATTATTGAAATCACCTTGATAGTTATTGGACAAATGTTTAAGTTTTGTGTATTTTTTTTTTATTAATTTCGCGGACCATTTTTGACTATTTTTGTGTTCTGCGTATCCACGGACCACTGGTTGGGAACCAAAGTCGTATACTTTCTCTAAGAATATAATTCTAGATCATAGCCACTGTATAGCAGCACTTGCAACCACTGAAGTAGATACCTCCAAAAAATTACAGTACTATTTGGTCTTAATTTACGAAAAGCAATACAACAAATCATCATAAATACAAAATACTAAGACAAGTATAGATTTCAATATCATCCATCGTATGACTTATAACACTGACTATTGCCGGCTAAAAAAGGCAGCTAGAATACTATAGGCATTGTATTCTCGCATTGTATACCGTACAACTGGAAATATACGTCATAATATTACTTCTGTTTTATTCAAAGAGGGCTTATATCCAGTCCCATTGTCTGCTTCAATGGACTAAAAAAGTATAGAGCTTTATAAGGAATTATCTCATGGCTACTCTTTCAGATGAGTAGGAAATGGATATTCTATGTATATTTTCCGCTCAAAATATTGCTTTTTGAGGTTGAGGATTCTGATTATTATTGTTGTTTATTTCATATTATGCCTGTGACTGCCAAAACTTTGACTAGGTTCCAACGATAATATTATAATATGTTACATAAACAAAAGGACAATAGGAGCTAATGTAATTGGATCACAAGAAGAAATGAATCCTGAAAATGGTCCCTGCATAAGTACACGTATAATGTATGTTTGTTTAAAATTCATCATTATCAAATTCAAAAATTGTTAACACTGTGCTTGGTCTTTCACAAAAATTTTTTTGGGATTAGTTTGGGATAATTTATTGCATTAAAATAATTTATTTTTGACCTAGGAAACTACCCAGTTTCATATGCAAGTATATGAAACTTTATTAAATTCGATACAAAATACAGCAGACGCCCATCGCACACCGTGATAATTGTAATAACAACATAAATTCCAAATTAATAGGGACAATTAATAAGTCATGGTTGGCAGACTCGGTGCATAAAAGCAATCATGAGGACGTAATTGGGTAGCGGGAGGTGCTGCCACCTAGCGGGGGTAGTCGGCCAACCGCGCGGAACATTTTTAATTACTGAGGCACATCACTTCACTTGCAAATTTCAAACTTCATTTTCTTTGGTACGAAATGAATTAAAAGCGACTCAAGCTGGCTGTTGAGAGCGTTTTGTTCTAGCTTTCTTGTAAGTAGAAGAAACGTTTGTACTTGACGTTTTCTGGTCGTTACTTATTGTTCAAATATGACTGGTTAAGTAATTGTTGTCATTCATTAGGGAAATTGAAGAGGATTTTATGAAAAAAATGGTTTATTTCAGCTGTGGGAGACTTTTCTAGACAATCGTTGTGGGTGCTTTTGAAGATTCTTTTGTAGTCATATTTGATTGTTTCTATTATAGGCAACTAAATATTACTTACAGTATTTTTGTGTTTAATTTTGATGTTGGAAATTATTGCTATAGTCAAAAAAATTGTACACAATTCTTCATTTTAATAGTAAAAAGTGTAGTTTGCTTTAAACCCAAAGATTTCTTTGCGGAATAAGTAAATGGATTAAAGGAACTAAAAGGATTGTATAGTAGATGATGCTCAGTGGTTACTATAATATAATCATGGGACAAAGTCATTATTTAGTTTATCTATAAAAGGTTCAAATAATTTTCTGTCATAATTCAATCATGTTAATGCACAATTTGCGTTCCCATGAACGGTTACCGTTATCACAAGGTATTTGGGTTAGTTAAAGGGGTCAAACCGTGCACACGAAATGTTCACATCTATTGTGAAAATTTTACTTTATTATAATCAAAATGTCAAGGTTTTCCCTTTACCTACATTTGTGAAAATTTTACGTCATATTATCGGCAAAGTGGGAAGCAGTACATTAAAAAAAACTGTTTCCCACATACTAGGAATATGTCAATACTATGTCGTTACCATTGGTGTTTTTATTGTAAAATAAAGTTGTTTTGTGCGGATTCGAACCCACGACACATCATACAACAGCTGATTAGCCACATCCTATGGCCGTCAGGCTGTCCCATTGAAATATAGACCTAATGCAACAAGCATCTAAGTACAAATTTGAATACAGTATTTACCTTGATATAGTCAGGGTCTGGCATTTCGGGCTTCTCGTCATTATTGTTGTTGTTTATACTAGTGCTGTTGTTGTTGTTGATGTTCATGTTCATCCCACTGTAACAACACGAAACAACTGTTTAGACACATTCACGTAACAGTCAAAATACAACCTTATTACAAGATAGGAGGGTTGGAAATGCATTAACAGAATTGGGGTAAGTTGATAATAATATTAACATATTTGAGATTACATTAATCTAGATTGTACGAATTAGTAAAGAAGTTTAATAAGTTAATTAATTGTCAGTTTTATTTCAAAGTAGACTAGGTTGAAAGTCTATTGCAGTTTGACAAGATCGAACAGCTTGGTCTAATGTAGAAGCTGCTAAAAAAATATAAAGCTATATATTATTTCATTGGACAAAAAAAAAAATATATTCGGTGATATCAATACAATATCAAACCAAACCTTTATCACACGTGAGTCGACACGTGAATGAGGAACATACTTTTAATATATCATAATAAAAACAAACTTAAAACTAAGGAAAATTTAGGTTTTTAGTTTTTGAAATGGCTGTAGTCCATCAATCAGTAATTATGTATACATTATACACATAATTATGTGATACACAATGTAGTTTGTATGTCATTTAATAGAGATATACAATAATTATAAATTATACAACTAAGTAGTAAGACAAATATACCAACAACAGAACAATATTATACTGCTATATACTACGAGTACTACAATAATTGCTAAACTTTGTAAGGACACTAGTTTATTACTTTTCCATATTGTACAAGTATTAAGATGATATAGATAGATACACATGTCTTAGAGTGCTTTTCCACCAGAGATGTACTATGTTACGTTGCTGTGGATGCGTTTGGTTTCCCTACTATCGAAACATATACTATAATTTGCGGCGGCGCATCTTCATAGCACAGCTATATAGCTTAGTATCGTTGAAAAGGTCATAGCACAGGTACATTAGCTTAGTATCGGTGGAAATGATCACATAGTTTCACAGCTTAGCATAGCTATACATATAGTACATCTTTGTTAGAAAAACACCCTTAAAGTCGTATTCAGAGTAGTTTAATGGTTACTTAACCCAGTCCTTAGCAATTGTTTTTAAAACAAAATTATTACTAAGAAATAGTTTAAGTAATCATTAAACATCTCTAGTACTAGAAATTATGACGTATTTAACATATTTATAGAATTTATTTTATCTTAGCAAAGCAATGCTAGACACTATTTTTAAAATAAACATGACTATGTTAAATGCCTAGCGTGGACACCAACTAAAGATAATCTTAATAAGATTACAGGACTGATATGAAATTGATTATCACAACTAGCCTATACCCGCGCCTTTACGGCGTATGTAGTAGCCTATGTTCTGATCCGGAGCTACGGACTACCTAGCTGGTTTACCGGGGCTCCGGTTCGAAAAGCAGGAGTAGGACCGGGGTGGTTTTTAGTCAGTAAGAGTCTGATACTCCCTATCGCCTCGCCCAAGGCGGGAGAAGTCATTGGATAATATCCCGTTTGAAAAAATGCCTATATTTTTCTACGTATAATATCTGAATCTCCTTAGTAGATTTAGAATCAAGTTCTGATCCTACTCCCACCTCGAGCACATTAGTAAATAAAGCGTAAGATGTAAGTAAAAAACAAACAAACAAGGATAAAATAAGGTTATAATTCTTTTGAGTGGTTTGTATTGGCTACATTGTCAGATAATTATAATGTGAGCGATTGTATTGGATTAAATTGTTAGATAATTACAAAACCTAGCTATAAATACAATTGCTGGATATAGACACGCATTCTTGTGAATGATAAAACACGTTTTGATAGTTTATTTCATTGAAAAACATGTTAGCAATTGGGTACAAGAAATACTTGCAAGTCCATCGACTGCAATGCATTTGTTTTACCTTAAGCGCCTGTTACACCACCTTCATATAAGTGCCCGATAAACTTATGTGACAGATAGTGCATACAAATTACGTTCTTAATTTAAAGTTATCTGATACATAGCAGCTATCCAGACATTGTGAAACAAGTCTTTAGTGTTATAAGTGTGCTTAGGCTAAGGTATTCGCTTATTATCAAGAGAACCATGAGCTTTGTTACTACCAATTAAATAGTAGTTAGTATAAAACATGTAACATGTGTTTAGTAAAGAACAACATACATACGTATACATAACACATACTATACATAGTAGGTAAGTAAAACATGCGCACATGAAAGTACGAGTAAAGAAAAGGCGAAAAAAATAAAAAAGAAAGGTTATATACCGAATGATTCTAGAATACCCATAATAGTACCAGTTGCGCGATCGTGCATCGCACTTGTCGACATTGTTATCACTGATAAAACCGTACATTGCTCGATTACACCACCTTATCAGACTCGATCAACCAAACACTCGGAGTGAACTAACGTTGTGACGTTATATTCATAATCATAATGTTAGGTAGATCTTTCCAACTTTTTTTTTCGAATACCCGCGTAAGGTTCATTTTTGTCGCCGACTTCATGTTTCTTGTTTTATTATCTGTGACACCACAGACATAATATTAAATGTTAATAAAATTTTCTTTAATTCAAAGTTAAAGCATTATTTTCAATTAATCCTTAATTAGGCAATTTTGAAATGTCTAATTGAATTGTCCGTAAGTCTGTCTGTCAGTGAAGCTAGGTGCTCGTTTCAGACTGTAACTTCGAATGGAGAAGAACGAAAAAATCTATATACCTACTCTTTTAAAAATATGTGTTTTTATTACATTTATGTCTATAACTGTTATGTAAAAAATGAATTAATATTTTTTGGTAATTACTAATTATTATAGTTGTCATGTCATCATGCTTGATATTAATTAAGTTCATTTTATTGTAATCAATTTTGTGTTTTATATTTAAATGGATTAATATGAGTTTAGATTGTAATGTTGCTATATTACGAATATTAAGATGTATAGAAATACCTACCTGATTTGCAATTTTATGTTTGAGAAACAAAGTAGAAAATGTAATTTGATAGCTTGGGGTAGTTTAATTCACTAATGTGCTAATGTTGCAAGGTATATTAACAACGAAAACTAGTATTAGAATTAGAACGAAAACTATCTATAAAACGGTGTTTTTGACGAATGCATTTATTCGTGAAATGACGCAACGTGGACTTTTTAACTAACTCAAGAGGTGAGCTTATTGTCAAAACTACTTTGAGTTATAAAACAACATTTATAGGAACCAACAGCAACCCCCAGACATATCAAACACAAAGGTTTATCAAACTAAAAACCCGTAAACCCCAGCTGGCTAACTAAACGATAAAACTGTACCCTACGATATTAACCTTTAATATCATTATCCAGGTTACAGACCTAACCTCGTTATCTAGCCGTAATCTCTCGATCGATATTGATAACAGAGGGGTTTTACTGACAGAACGAAGGGTTATACATTATAATTCCAATATGTTTTATCATCTGCCTCCCTCGCTTATTATCTGTATGTAAGTATTATATAGTTTTATGAGTGTAATCGATAATGCTTACAATGTTGTTGAAGTTGGCATTTTTTTTGCTGTTGGGTGTTTTATCCTGTGTAATCGTTTATTATGGTATTCTATAAAAATGAGTGACAGAGGCATATGCATAATATTATGCTCAACTATGTAGGTAATTGCAATCTCTGGAACTTTAAGCAATTTTAACCAAATAAAGATTGCAAGTAAGACTAAGGGTGCTTTTCCAGGAGTAACATTACACCCGTAAGGGTGGATGCGTTTGGCTTCTACCAATCGTAAATATTGGTACACATAGCTTAGCACTGGTGGAAACGGACTCAGCTGAGCTATGTTTTTTTATGGAAAGATGCGTGCTATGGCTGGCTTTCCTACTATCCATACATCGCTTACTTACCTACTTTTAATAGCGTAGTATCGGTGGAAACTGTCATATAGTTTCACAACCTAGCTATTATATTAAATCTTTGTTTGTTAACTAGACTACAGAAATCAAAACTAAGATGAAAATAACCATAACTTAGGCTGAATTGTTCAAGAGAACCAATTTCCATTGTTTATAGGTCAAATGTTGTTCTCCTGTCCTTCGATGCAAAGAAACCGTGTTTTGCGATAAGATCGCTCATTGTACGTAATCTTTTGTGTAGATGTGTAATATATAGAATTTTGATAAAATAATTCCTCTTTTCGCCTTGTAAGGGTAAATTCGTCGACCCGGAGCTGCGGACTGCCTAGCGGGTTTACTGGAACTTCAGCTCGAAAAGCAGGAGTAAGAACAGGGTGGTTTATAGTCTAGTTATAAATGTGTAAGTTTGTTTTGATATTTGTCCGTCCATCACGCTGAAACTACCGAACATAGCTGATTTGCGTGATAGGATAAGGTACCAGAGATATAAAAAATACCACTGGTACCCGGGCAAAATCGCTGGCGGAAACTAGTAGTAATTATATATTATCTTAGCTGTATGAATTCAAAGTCTTTTATTAGTAAAAGTAAATGTTTCATAAGCGTGCTTGCAGTGTACAAAAAACCATCTCATTACAAATCCCATTGAAATATCCCATAGCCAAGCACCATGAATAATTCCTTCTACGATACAGTTATAAACGCAATATCGAGAAACAAATCTCACATGTCCCTTAAGACGTGCTCGCCAGTCACCATACTCTATGGGGGTAGGACATGACGTCACCAGAATAACAATAACTCGGCCGCATATTGTAGCAACTTCGTAATATCATGCTGTATGTGTTGGGGTGGCAAATGTCAATATATTGTTATATCACTCACGTCTTCTAATGGGTAGACAGAGGTCTGTAATGTTGGAGATATTATTGGTGTAGGTAGAAATGTTATGATGCAGTTTAGAAAGTTCAATAATTTATGAACACTTTTTTTAATGGGGGAAAATCATTCAATGCGGGTTGGCGATTTCAAACCTGGAAACCTGGGCATGAATTTGAAATTATAAGCCCAGGTTTCCTCACGATATTTTCCTTCTCTGTTTGTCAGTGGTGTCTTATTTAGACACCTCTCTTACACACCGCCATCTTGGAAAGTACATATAACTCGGAAAAAGTGACATTGGTACTTGTCGTTAGTAGGTTCCGTATCAGCGTTTTCATGCATGAGGGTCTAGAAAAAACCTCCAGGCCACCACAACCATCTCATTCACTAACAATGTCATATAATCCATATTTTTACATACAACATGATCCGTTATAATCTCCAAAGGCGCCTACAGCCTGATGTATAAAGGCCATACCTAATTTGATCAAAATAGATGATATCTAGGCCACATAACAAGCATGTATGTATGTACGTATGTAGGTATATGAGTAACAGCCACCAAGCGGCCATTTAAACAAATGCTTAGATAACAATGTATGTGTGGATGTGTGTATGTGTGTGTATGTTTGCTATCACGTATATCATTCAAGAGTGATATCGTAATATGTAAGCGACTGTTTAGATTTCTGATAAAATTGTTTTGTATCAAGCATTTGTAGTGAATTTCCTAATAGGTTAGTTTTTCTATGCCTATGCGATTGATGAAGTAATTCTACACAACCAGACTTAGAAAAATGATTTACTATCGATTTCAATAACCGGTCCCAATCCAGATCGATTTTTGACATTAGTTCTATAAAGTTTCTGACAATAATCAAGATAGATCCTAAGATATCTGATTCAGATCGGTTATTAAAATTGGCAGTTAGAAAGAACATTAAATATTAAATTTTAAGAGAAAGGGAATTCATTTCATTTCAAAATAACTAGACATAAAACTTAAAAAGACACAAATCATAAATAGTAAAAAAAAGGAAGACTAACCAATGATTAAGAATTACAAAAATACATAATATAACTTAACTATAACCAAAAAGAAAAACAAAACTAGACGTGCTATACACGTAGAAACATCACTATCATGATACCAGAATAACAAAACACAACTAAAAGTTTCGTAAGAGCCTACAAGAAAGAGAACATACACACACACACATTACTCAATACACAAGTAATAAGAATGCTCTAGTACCTAGAGTCTAGTTATTGACAAAGCTACCAGCGAAGGGTCTAGTAATCCTTAGGACGACCTAAAACCACTGAAAGGATATCAGTACAAAGAGAACCGAAAGCTTACAAGGTCTAGCAAATAACATAATAGTACTAAGTCCTAAAAATGGGTAAAGGAATATTATTATTATTTGATCACTTACTTAAGCGTAAACCCGGGCAATTGAGTAGGAAAAAAGGTCGAGTACTGAGAGGTTAGGCTGTTTTAATAATAAATATCTTGTATGTCTGTATGTTGTAATACTTATCTAAGTACTAGCTTCTGCAAGCGACTTTGCCTGCGTCTCCGTGAGATAAAAAGAAGCCCATATGTTATTCTAGTCTAATCTACCCCTGTTCCAAATTGCATCCCAATCTCTTTAGCTGTTTTGACGTGAGTGAGTAACAAACATACACACAAACCCTCACACTAGCCATAGTAGTAAGATATTACAAAGATTTAGTTATTTGTTTATTTGTATTGTGTGAAATGACTTAACGAATTTGGAAAATTCTTTCATTATTGAAAAGCTTATTTTTAGAGAGTAATACATAGGCTACTTTTAATCCCGATATTCCTACACTATCGAGAGCTACTACAAAGATAAATTGTCTAAATCCCAAGTGGGTGAAACCGTAGACGGATCGCTTGTAGATTATCTGTAATTTTGGGCCTAAAGTTGAGTACCGTGACGTCATTCACGTGAAGTCATGGGTGATGACGCAGAGAGGGTTTATGCTTCAGCAAACAGATTATTCGTTGATATTAATACTGAGTATCAGGGAACTGAAACGTGTTTTATATTATAGATAGCGGAATTTTTAACGCCCAAAAACTTCGATTCATTGTAGTCAAGCAGTTTGTTTTTTTTTGCTGTAAAATACTGATAACTTCCAAGTATAATATGTATATTTCATCATTTCTATCCACTGACCCGTCTAGGGGATTCTAGTCACAAAAAATTATGAATATTGAACCCATTGGACAAACAATACCATCATGTTTTTCAACCTTCAAAAAAGAAAATTCTTCATAATATCCGAATCACCCAACTAAATGCAAAAACTATAATTTAAGTAAAATATGCTGCAGTATCACTAATAGTTTTCAACAACGAATTTTGTTAAAAGATGCCACTGACTCATACATAGGACATAAGCAATAGGTACACATATGAATGAGTTAGTGAGAATTTGACCGAATGCAGCTGAAACAGTAATTTCAAGTAATCGTTTGAATATTTTAAACTCTAAAATTCTCTAAATTACGGCACAGTTGTGTAGTGATGTCATAATTTGACATTTATAAGAGTGTTTGAAGAAAGTAAAATTATGGAGTTGCATTTTTGGAAACTGTATGGTTTTCAATGAAATATCATCATCCAAATATAAATAGCATAACTTTACTTAGGTTGCATTTCCACCAGAGATGTGCTATGTAGCTATGCTACGAAGATGTAATAGCTAAGCTATGAAACTATGTGCTATACTTAACATATAATCATCATGAACAAACATATCATCAGTGAAATGTCTAAAATGTAGACAAAATAATTAATCAAAGTTAGCGGCAACTGCCAATATTATCAATTTCTAAATCGAAGTTTCAGTTTATCTTAATTTCTCGTCCAGTTTTGCCAACAACTCATTCCAAAAGTTTAAACTAAAATAGTAATAAAACTTAGCGCGTGTATCTAGAGAGCGAACGATTCATCAAAACTGTCGAAATGCTTGCCAAATTCTGAGGGAGCAAAGTTTCAAATCTGTAATACATGGCAACATTGAACTTTCTTACTAGGTAAGTAATATAAATGAGAAACTGGCAACTTTTGGTAAAGTATGATGGATTAATTGGAGCATTTATAGAAGTAGGCGAATTTGGGAATCGTAATACATGAATACGTAAGTAATTGGTTGAAAAATATTGATAAGTAACCAGGAAAATTCTTAAAAATTGTCAAGAAAGAAGAGAGGCAAAATGACTGTACATTTTATGTAAATAAATCAACATTTCAAATTAATTAAAAATGGGCAATCTGCGACCATTTCTCTTACATTCTGTCATCCACCCTCAACAAAATCTCCCAAGAGTCAAACGGAACAAAACCTTTGACGTGGTGAATTAAAAATTTAATCCCCTAATATTTACAACTTAAGGGAAAAATGCTATTCTAATTATAATACTCTACAGAAAACAGCTGAAAAACTTGCATGACAATCAAAAACAATATTTTTAATAGGTTCTTATGATAGCAAAATACGATTACCTGTTGTAACTTGTGCCTGTGTTATCAGATGAAAAAATATTTCACTATCATCGCAAACCACGTGTTGGTGTTATAAATAAAATCATAATTATGAAAGTCAATAGGGAAGATGCAATATTTTTATTTATGTTTTCATTGTAAAGCATTCCATGTAGAATAGACCACAAGTATATTAAAAATTAAAAAAAACCCTAATTTATTGCAAAAAATGCGTTTTGAAACTGACAGTTTAAATTTTCGCGCGGAAACGGACCTATAGTTCCGATGACGTCATACCTGTTTGTCGATGTCTGTCACTGTTCACTGTTTGTTACCGTCGCTGGCTTTTTTCAAAATTTCCTCTATTTTCAAGATATATTTTGATAAAACTAAAAATGGACATCCCATCAACATCTGGTTATTACAACAACAGCACCAAAAAAAGCCGTATTGACTCATGTTTCGTGCCATTGTGTCCATCAACTTCAACCAAATTTCCTAATAAGATTGTTTTTAACTAATAAATTGTTTTTAACTAGGCCTTCTGATCCCAAACTGAGAAAAAAGTGGTTCCAAGCTAAAAATGTATAGACATTTTACCACCTGGAGCTTGTATCATGGCAGACAGAGGCTTCAAGCACATTTGCACAAGCAATTTCAGTTAATAAGACCACCTAGTGTTGCTAACACTAGGTGGAAGAAAAGAAGAAAAGTTCAAGAGATGATGTACTAAGGTCAAAGAAAATTGCAAGCCTGCGAATTCATATTGAAAAAGTGATCAGAAGACTGTGTGAGTTTGCTTTTTGAAGCCACATTCCTGTGTTTATCATTTCCTAATTCCCCATTTAGACTATAGTATAATCATTTGTTGTGTGCTTGTCAATTTGCAATCACCTTTAATTAAAATTGAATAAAAAAAAGTATTTAAAAAACAAAGTTTTATTTAAAATATCTACAAAATGGTTACAGAAAAAACATGTAATTAATATCTTTTAATTTTGGAAACACAGCATCTATCCAGAATTTCTTTGCAGCATTCATAACTTCATTTATAAAAGCATTGTATCGCTTTTATAAATGATTTTCTAGAAGTACATATAGATAATTTTGTCTTTTTCCAATAACATGTTATGGACGTTATCGGAGGCTCCTCAGATCTTCTGTGTAACCATAGCAATAGTGCAGCAGCATGCTTACACCCACCTGGAAATAGATTTTAGTCTAAATTATCCATGCTACAGATTAACTATTTAAAATAACCTGAAATGTTTACCTTCAGAAGCCGCACAATCTTCGCATTGGCAGGACTGAACCAAGCTTTGTGTTTCATTTATAATGGCTGTAACACGATAACCTTCTTTACGTATTTCATGCTCCGGCGTAACTCGACTTTTTACTATACATAATTCTCCATCTCTTTTGATTTGAACATAGCCGATTGGGTTATCGCCATATTATTTCTACACTCGAAAACTCCGCACTTTCCATAAAAAAGTTACAACCATGTCTACGCTAACTTTTGGTAGATTCCTAGAATCTGCTTTGATAAACCTAGCTTCCATTTTTAGCCGATAAATGCAAAATAATTTTCGCTTAAAATGTTCACAACTCAAAGTTGTCAATAGTTGACATAGCAGGAGTAACGTCACTAAACACTGATTGGTGTTTTGAAATACGTTTCTTTACATGTAACTTTTTATTCATAATTTATGATAAAAATCAACATTAAATAAAATGAAAACCTTGCTATGGCCCTTCTTTTATTCTTTTTTAGCATTTTAATAACAAAATTTTCATAAATATTATTTTTGCATCTTCCCTATTAGTACAAGCATTTGCTTTTTTACAGCAATTCTGAATTGGAAATGAATAAAAATGAAAGAAATAATTTGATATTTACGTCGCATTTTGAAACATGAGATACAAGTATTGATCAAGAGACTGCTGATGGTTGACATTAAACAGAGACAAGACTAAATACAACTTGATATGATAACACTGAAGAAGAAAACGATATAAATATCACTCGAGGAAAAATGAGTAAGTAAATGTACCAAGAGTGATGATGTAATGAAGGCAAAGATGGGAGAATGTGATCAAATATGTACATTTACCTGGCAGCCATTGAGACACAGTTTCATAAACAGATACTAGACTCAAATTGGATCATGAATCCGTACTTACAAGATTCGAAACTGTAATGGCTGGAGATAAGGCAGGCTTATAACCTAACCACTAAGGATTGGACGATCATAGTGCAGAAAACTACTCACTTACCTAACCTTATCTCTGAAGTGTATTGTCTTATAGAATTTCAAAAGGAATATTACAATAACTGATATCAACACGTTATTATATTGTCGCACAAAAGATATTGTTATAATACTGAACACAATTCAAGCAATAAAATCCGTATCCACACCTATTTCTATTTCAGCAACGTTCAGTAGTGCAATCACACCTGCTTTATCACTTTCATTTAAATAGAACGAGACAGCAATAGTTACATTAAAAACACTTCTTCTATAGGGTGTTAATTTTCCGGGAATGACTTTATGCTCTATTGGATATTAAGTTTACTAGGTTTTGGAGGTAGCACTCTGAAGTATTGCATAAAAACTGTAATGATTGCATTATTTCGAGAAAACTTAAAGTTACACTTACTTCGGTTTGCTGTAGGGCGACGATGGTGATGTCTTGTGGTTGTGGTTCTTGTTCGGCTGCGTATGTCTGTTCGCATTTGTGTCTAGGCCGCCGCCCGGGGATATTTTGCCGGCGAGTGCGTTCAGTGTATGCAACATGGCGGGCGGCGGCCGCTTAAATCCAAGCGACCTGGTCACACTGATGAGTCGACCACGTTTGTCGAGACGGTGCTGCTTGGGAGCCACGGCGCCTTATCTCCTGATAAGAGGCGCGGGGGCACAGACGCCCCCCGCCTCATCTCCACCTGACAGTCTCACACACGCACACACACTCACGCGCAACGTAAATGTTTGCACTTCTACGCGATATGGGTCAGCGTCCTGTCCGATCTATACATGGTTTTGGCATTTTTTCATTACTATTTTAAATGTCTTTTAAGCACTGGTTTTAGTACACGTGTCACTTAGTTTTTTGATTTCACTTATCTGTTGGAATTAAGAAATATTTTTGAGTCATTGTTGCGATGTTTTTTTTTTGTTACAATATCGGTGGATTCCGTTGTTAAAGTGATAACTAAGCATTTAATTTAAAGGAAAAAATGTAGAAAGGTTTTAACGTCTGACTGAGTTTGTGATTTTAATCCCATAGAAGAGTGGTAGGCACAAATTAATATTTTTATTCTTTTCCTACAATATGAAAGGAATCAAAGCGTGTAAACACGATTTCCAAGTCAAATATAATATCAAAAAATATATATCTCAGCGTCTACAGGATTACCGAAAAAAATATGGCTTCTAAGGTGTCAGATTTACAAACGCCTGAACAAAAACGTAAAGCAAAAAGAAATATATCCGCGCCTCGTAATGAAATATGTGACCGCAGGCGGTTTGTGAAAGCCTTTATTGTTTTTCTTTTTTTTATACATTCAAAGAAAATGAAAACGTCATCATCTAAGCTTATGACTTTAGATGGTTACTTTTATTATTTTGGCTAAACTTTTATCAAACGAGATAAAAAAGTAATTCATCGGGATTATGACGAGACGGCGCAATTGAAAAACAATCTTATGACGAATATTTCAGAGTTCTTTCTAGCTTATCCCACTGTCTTAGAAGCAAAGATGTTCTCCTTATAATGGGTAACCTATTGGTCGGCAACAAACACACTAGGTTCACTAGGGCAGACTTGTCAATTCAAACGAGTCCCTTGGGCCGACCGGTCGTGCCGCGATGACCCGCCACACATAATTGAGACACCGATATACCTACATTGTGGCAACTAATTAACTGTAAGGGTTGTTGTTCACTTGTCAACAGATTTTTGTTAAAAAATATCGATTCAAAATCGATATCGGTTATGTGAAACAATTTGTAGGTGATTGGTTTATTAAACATGTATGCTTGGTACTAGAAAAGTTTAGAAACAAAGTTTTCGATTCACTCGATTTGCTTAAAGTTTTATCAGTAAACGTTTTAGAACTGTACCGTTGGCAACCGGCTATCGTACAACGTGTAGCTGGTTCGATTCCAGCACGGAGCGGCTCATTGTGTGTCCCTAAAATTGTTGTATCGGGTCTAAGTGTCATGTTTATATGAAAATGTATGTTTGTAAACACTCCCACAATACAGGAGAAAATCCTAAAGTGGGGTAATGTTTTAAAAAACAGAAAAGTAAACGCTTAGAAACTAACCACTATATTGTTAAAACTAATTCATGGCATGAGTTACAATGTCAAATTCATGAGAATTCCGCCAAAAATATATATTGGCTAGATAACATAATTGAAACGAAAACACATAATACTACAACATCACCCGTATAAGCAACTTTAATTATTTTCAGCTAAAACATAAGCATGGCGGGGATTTTCCTAAAAATAATATGTAATCCAGGCGATCAAATCAAACGGGCGACACGATCGGCTGAGCGATAAGCCTACAGATATTTGCACAGTCAGTCTGCATGTGTACCAACGTGCGATATTTTGTTTGTAAACGCACCCACGCCACAACACACTGTCAGGGAAACGTTTTTATTAGAAATCCTTTGAATTGTATCGACCGTAAAGATCAGAGATCATGACATTACAATTGTTTTTTCAGAATGTGGTATCAAATAACTTAGACAATTATTTTCATTTGTGTTGATGATAACAACGGTGGAGTTTGATGAACTTGCTTTTAAATACTGTTATATCTCTCTAAATTTTGTCATTGGTCGGGTAGCCATAAGGGCCAATGGTAAGCGAAGGGATCAATTCCTGAAATTGAGCGAAGTATTATTGGAATTTCGGAATTAGTAGCAGTTAAGAATTGCGTGTGGTTTATGGCAACAGTATACATATAGTTGTGCCCAACCGTCTGTAGATTAGAAAGCGTGATGTTATGTTATTATTTAGCGAAATAAACGTAAAAAAAACTTGAGTCCAGTGTAAGCCACGCTTAAAGAAGAACACAATCAGTATAACTTATCGGAGGCTGCATAAAAGTATAATCAACCCATTACGAGGCATCGGGCGTAAGCACATGTCCCGGTTTGGGGAAAAATTCGGGTCGTGGGACGAAATAAAATTAACTGAAACACAAATTGCTATGTGCGAGATCCAATTTGGGGTAAAACGTTGTCCATCTGTCTAAATTAGGCTTAATTACAGGCCATTGGCATTATGATTGGGATTGGCCTGTACCGATGTAACTGGGTATTTTATCAAAGGGGTGATTATGTATAAATATATCGTGAGCTTGCTTAGTTTGCTGTGCTTCGTAGGGTTGGGGTTTTGGAGGTCGATGACCGATTTGGAAAGTGGTAAGTGCACTTTTTGTTGTATCATTGAGTCATTAAAATGTGTTACTATGTTTTCAAGCATTAAAGTAACGTTTAGCTATTTTTTAACAAAAAAAAACATTATAGAAAAGTACTAATCGATTGTAATTCATTCTGATTTGTTTTACTTGCATTTTTTTTATTGAGGAAAATTATTATTATTTCTCTAGAAACTATTTTGACTTTTAAGAACACACTTAAATTCAAATAATTTTTTTGCCAAAGTGTTGGTACATTTTAGGGCCTAAGCTGATAGCGGTAGTACATAGTCCCAAGAGGCACTCTGACGTCTAACCAATATTTAAAAAAAATAGACAAAATAACCCAAAAACCTTGACCGCAGATCCTCAACACTCCGTCAACAAAAGCCTCAATGTTCACAAGATCCGTTACGTAAACATCACAACGCTTTATGAGCACTTACTTGAGCGCAGTCACAGCACAATAACAGCTTATAAATACAACAATAAAATCATATTTTACGTTTATTTTTATTTACGCGATGTTCGTAAAGGGATGCCGTCTCGTGTACCGATTGTTTTTGTAAAGGATTTTATTGAATGGTCTGATGTTTTGTTTTTGGAAGCTAGCTTATATTTTTTTATATCAAAAAGATAATACTATATTAGTGAATTGAATTTATGTCAAATTAAAATAATACTGGTTTATTATGGTGGCATATTGTCGGATACAATATGCAACGTCACGCCTTTTATCCACGAAGGGTTAGGCAGAGGTGCAAATTACGGCACGTAAAGCATACTGTCGGATACAATGAATATGATATTTCGGTTATAGACCGTTCCTATTTTAATTTGCTGAGGCTGCTATCACGAATAAATAAATCTTGTGCCAGAAAAATCAAGTGATTATGTCGACGAAATAATGTCATTACCATAAGCTCTTTACAGAATAATTCATATAATACCCAAAACGTCCAATATCGAATACCCGAACAGAATCGTTCGCTGCCAAAAAAGGGGCGAAAAGGCAAACGAAATCATATTACCATTAATAAAAAAAGTATCCAAACGTTCTAATACAAAACCCCGGAATTTATCCGAGACATTAATGTGCCATTTTTGTCGGTAACATTCGCATAACGCGGCCGGCTTTAGATTTGTTCCGCTCCGGACCCTAATATTAATTCCATTATCATAATTCCACACTTAATACTTTCTACAGAGGGTGGTGAGCCAAAATCTTCGTGTTTTTGTTTCCGTGCCAAATATTTTATTTGTTTATGTACTATGAGCGTGTAGTTACAGAAGGAATAGGCTGTGAAATGTTTATCTACAAGTTTATTCTTTTATTTTGTGGGTTTAAATTTTGAATATTATTTCAATTAAGTTATGTTATGATTATGTTAGCATAGATGATACTTTAACAATTTAGATACATAAGTAAATTAAGAAGTAACAAAAAAAATATTGCGTCGCGCTTAAGATCGTAGCGCGCGTAGCTGCGTAGCACGCGTAGCAGGCCTACGAACCAGGCGCCTACGACAAAATTTTTATTAAACGTTCATAGAACAAAGCAGTGAAATATGTATTGTAATATCAAACCATATTAAAAAAGATTTACAGTCTATTGTTATTGGTCCTTCTGTCGCCTCACTCTATCTTGATAGTATTCATTACGCCTTTAATTCCACGAAAGACGCCGAGGATGGCTTGTTGGTTTAAAGTTTTATGAAACAATTGTTACGTCTGATGGTGAGCCATGCCAAATTGTTGCTTTAAGTGCCGCTTCTGTTTATACATAGTACCGAAATACTTTTGTATCATGAATAACTTTAGTTTGGCATTTGATTTACTAATTTAGACCTAGTTTCAGTTGATGGTTATGTTATTTATAGAAAGGTTAAGTATGACATCATGGAGAATATTTATACGAAGCTTTGAGCATATTTATGAGTTTCTTGAAGTATGACCTAGAAATACGAAGATACGTAAATATAAAAAAAAAAATGTCAACCAGCAAACAAGTCCAACTTCTAATCTTAAAACGTTGTATAGAGAACACAACTTCATTATAATATTAAACGTTTAAATATCGACTGATACAAGAAGGAACAAAATCCCTCGACATTTACCTATCGCTATACTTATTTGCTATAAACTTTTGCTTCGGAAGTATCTACAATCTCCATACTTATCGAAGCCAGGGGAGATATTAATCCTCAGAAGCGATCATCGGAGTCTAAAGTTACACAAAGGCTGCACAATTTTGTGCTAAGCTCGTGCTTACCCTGCGTCCGGATGTCCGTCTGGTTTTTTTAATTTATCCGGGATCTTGGTCGTTTGCAGTGTATTGCTGTTATAAGTTTAAAATGTAGCTTCTTGTAGTTGGTTTAATGGATTCATATGATTATTTAGTTAGCTGAGTTTGAGATCTTAGGCTCAAGAAAGATTGGCCTCGGGTAGCAATTAATTGGACTATTAGTGGTGAAAAGTGACCACTTTAATTTGACTACGCGGTTGGCGCGGTGACTGGACAACTAGGCTGCCGTGAAACTTTAAGCGGGTTCAATTCCCGTATGAAGCAACGCTTTGTGTGATCCACCAATTGTTGTTTTGGGGCTCAGGAGAAAATTATAGAGTAGAGCAACGTTAAAAAACTGCGCACTTATATCAACTTTTCATTTTGAAACTTTTTCTCAACAAAAACTATTCTATACTATTTATTCAATAGTAATTTTAGTTTAACTTAAAGAAAATAAACGTCCATAATATATTTTACATGTATAAGACATTAATGTCTACAAACGAGTTAAGTAGCGAAGTAGTTAGTGTTAAACCTCAGTTTAAAATGGTGTTTAGTTAAAGTTATGGGGTATTTAAATGGAGAAGAATAAGAAGGAACAGTGTACATTATCTACATTTACATTTAATAAATAAAATTGGAGTGTCTGTTTGGAATATTGAAGTAACCGCTTTTTACTACATGCATATTCATGCGATATATTATGTAAGAAAATAATATTTTTTATAATTTTTGTCTGTCTGTCTATCTATCTGTCTATTACTTTGTTTTGGATAATCTCTGAATTGGCTGGACCGATTGGGACAGGACTTTTATTGGTAGGTAGCTGATGTACCTAATAAGTTACAAAGATGTTAATCCAAGCGAGCGAAGCTGCGGTTATTAGCTACTATATCCATAATATAAAAGAAGATTTATCTAAATCTTTTTGGTTTAATATACATTGTAATGTGTCTAGACAGGCAATTCTGAATTAGGAGCTTTTAACAATCATCCACAGTCATAACAGTCTAAATTTTACGTCGTATCATCACAAATTTTATTGAGCACATTACAACTCGCGCAACAGAGTCAACAAATCGATTACCCCCGATCAGGGAAACAGCAAATATTAATAAAACTAACAGATAATGAGTGAATTGTAAACAGTTTGAATTAATTATGGGAAGCAAATAATTAATTATGATTTCAACCGTCAAACGAATTGCATAATTTGTTACAAATTAATCGACACATTTTATGCTTCATATACTAATGTTTTAATGTTTGCCTTTTGTAGTTCATATTTATATTTTCTATTTTTAGTAGAGATGGTGAAAACTATCCAATTTTTTAGGAGTAATAACTTAGTCGGTGCCATGCAAAAATACACAAATCTGCCTTTTAAAGCAGTCAATGACCTTGAGGCAAATTCGTCGCTTGTCATCAAGACACCGACAACATAAAAAGCGTCTAAAGGGCGAAATAATACCAGGCAATAAAGTACCATCGACACAACACGACGCTAGTAAAATCTTAAGACCACGGAGCCTTAAAAAATTAACTATTTTATTGTGAACGTTCAATGTGGGACCGTAGCGAATTATCCGCAGTGCCGATTACGTAAACGTAAAATTGGGTTTTTTTATTGAGCACGCTAAATCGACGACGTCACGAAGGGGCTCGGCAGGCACAGGGTGAAATTATTTACCTCGTGGTAAGAACGTGGTGAGGCCACCCCTTAATATTATGGGGAAATAATTTTCAAGGAAATGTGATGGGATTTTTAGACGCGTTCGCCTTTCGGTTTACAAGAATGAGAATTAATGTTGTACGGCTGGCGCTGCGGTTCGCTGATTGGGGGCTCGGTGCTGCATCGAGTTCGAGAGAAAATTGAACGAATATAATTCATGTTAAATTGCTTTTTTAATGTAAAAAGTTTCAATATGTGTATTATTCTAATTTATTTTACTAATATAACTTCATTTGTTGCTTTAATAAAATCATTTATCAAAAAAGATTTAATAAAAAATACATTTCATAAATCTGGAATAACTCCAAAAAATTTCGTTTATAAAAAGCTAAGAGCACACGTAAAATGAGTAATGGAACAGTTCCTTATAATAATCGTTTGCAATAAAACCGAACGTGAAGCAATAAACCACACGGGCCAAGCATTTTTACACCGCCACTACTTCAGAACTTCACACCGAGAAAAGTAGTCACGTCAGATCAACTAATATTTTACGGTTGGCAACAATTTTCAAACTACCAACACAAGAACAGTCGTTATTCTATCATCTTCTTTTTATGAAATCAAAGTTTTTAAATAAAGAATTAACAAGCCATCAGGATAGAAATATGGACCATCCTTTTTGCAAGCGAGAGAGAAAAAGAATAGATATGCGTTTGAGATGTGGTGTTGGGGAAGAATGCTGCATATACCATGGATAGCCAGGGAAACCAATGTCTCAATATTCACTGCCTTCGCTAGACCTTGAGGTATTTTGGACAAATAGTGAGAAGTGGGTGTGGCTTATTATTATAGGAAACTAGCAAACCCGGCGAACTCCGTTTCGCCACCAACGATTTTTGGTTTTTTCCAAAATTTTAGCCTGAGACCTTTCCAACAAATGCAAGACCATAAAAATCGGTTCGTGCGGTCTAGAGTTATAGCGTCAGGAAGAAAAACCCGACTTATTTTTATATAATAGATATTGAGTGGAGAAGGGTAAGAGAACGTTCGCCAACCAGATGATCTGACCAATTTAAGGACATCCCAGCATCGAGGTTCTATACTGTAGATATAAATGGCCGCAGACAGAAGCCGATTTGTCTGATGGGGCCAATTCCTCTGATTCAAAGTCAAAGTCAAAGTCAAAGCATTTTTTTTAATTAATCCTATATAAGGCACTTTTGAAACGTCAAATTGAATTGTCCGTCAGTCTGTCTGTCAGTGAAGCTAGGCGCTCGTTCCAAAGTGTAGCTTCGAATGGAGAAGAACGAGCAAGAAACTCCATCGTTACTCTTTTTCAGAGTTTTGAGTTTTCGATTCAGAGTGATGCCAGGATGGTCACGGTTATAAGTCGTGAGGTAACGACTAGTGACAGAGACAGAGAGAGAAAGAATAAAAGAACAAATCATCCATCCAGTACACAGATAATTAAAACCTTCTTTATTTCAAGCACGATTAAAAAAAAACAAAACTGTCAAGCTTCAAACTGGAAACTCTGGCTAGTTATTAACTTTTTTTTTAAAGTTTGGCCCAATGGCACTCGAGTCTTGAAAACTCGTCTTCAGTAATTATTTGTGTATTTAAAGCTGTGTCGAGTATCTGCAGTGGGTCAGTTTTGTACAAGTTGTAGTGGTACAAAGTTGGCGGTAGCAAGTGGGACGAGGCAACGGAACGGGGCACTAGAGTTATGACGAGATACGGACGAGGATGCGCTATTTATAATTTTAGAGAAGATATTAAAAATTAAAAAGGATCTTACGACAGTTCTGTTGTAAGTAGAAAATATAACAAACTCCAACCTAAGAACGTAGACCAAATATACTTCCAATACCTTGACAAGCTACCATTAACAGGAACAAGAGTAAACTTACCCAATAATAAATAACCTAAATAAATAGTATCATCAATCTTAATTTAGTCAATAAATTAGAACGGTTAATTAAGTCGTAAGGAACCAATAGAAGCCAGTTCAGTAAAGTAAAGATACGTGGGCGTCCTAAAAATGAAACCTCAACCTTGGCCCTAATCTATTCAGCCAATGAACACCGTCAGATGAAATTAGTTGAAATTAATCTATTTCAAAGTCAATTAGGTAGCAATTTCCTTAACATATTTTTATCGCTTCAGTTATTTAAGCACGTGTTGTTGAAGAGGAAATGACATTTAAAATAAAAGAGATGATTTGGGATATTGTATCTTTTGTCTTGTCATTAGATTTTTTATTGGTAACCAATACAAGAGTTTCGTTTAATCCTTTTATTGTCATCATAATCAGCATAAAGTACCTACTGCTGAACCAAAGGCTTCTTCTCACATGAGCAAGGAATGACCAATAATAATTACGTTTGCTCAAGGCAGATTGGCGATCAATATCCAACAATTACTTCAAACTGTCAAAAATAAAGATCACGTGTATAGTATAAATAGTGATATATAAAAAGCAGATTTAGAATAAAAATAAATCTTCGCACGATCCATTTCATCGCAGCTCGGCAGTGGCCAAACTCCTCGTACGGACACTGGCTTTGTAAACCGACCGTCGACTATGTAGTGGTAGAATTTCATTAATTTACATCCGTTCCCTAACTTTTCAACTCTTTCACCCTCCAAGAGTCACTAGTGTTTTCGTCGTACCCCGGATGCTTTTCAGTAAACAGCACCGAATTATTATTTATTTTACCGAGGCAATTTTAATTAATTAACGAAATGCTTTTTGTTTTGTTTGTTTTAAAAGCCTTTTTGTTGTTTTGTACTTTTTTGAGTAAAAGAGAAAGTGGTGTTTTGGTTAGATTTTGACTACGTCTTCTTCATTGACAAGGTACGTGGTCATCCGTCATTATTGGTAAAGATAAAATGTTATTGAACTAGTTTATATATTAGAAAACAATGAACAATGAAAACAACACTTCATTTCCACTACCAGACCAGATGCCATTCTAGCACGATAGTTCATATTCTGTTTATTTTTCTATCAACAACAAACCGTCCATGTTTCAACAAAACACATGGATTTTGACACAAACTTCAGTTGTATGCAGACTAGACAGTAGACATACCACAAAAAATTGCACACTGAATAAAAATTGACAGTCACAAAGAAAAATTTGGGACAGGCCAGAACGCCCGCTGCGGTACGCAAAATTTATGGGGGTTTCCTCGGCATGAGCTATTTTGATTTCAATAATATCCACGGCAAAAATGTCGGGGGAAAGACGCCCCCGGCGGACGCCGCGACGCCTCGCCCGCGACACGCGTTGAATATCAGCCGAGAATAAAATATGTGTAGGAGAATTAGCGATGCCGAGAATAATACGGATGGCAATTTTGCGTTGAAAATTGTTACGATGTGTGTTTTTGAGCCTTTTTTCGGAGAGTATTTGTATATCAAAACGTGTTGCGGGAACTTGACAAACTTAATTATGATGGATTTTTGGGCTTGTTTCAGTGTCATGTAAACACATTAGAAAAAGACCAAACTTACTTGAATGTTTTATCCATACTCAAATTACTCAAGACAATTTATAGATTAAAGACAGTAACAATACAGTGCAGCGCACAACGATAAAAATATTACAAACACATCTCGTGAATATCTTGACATGAATGAATGAAACCACCAAAATAAGATTTCCACATTTCATTATTCAGGATCCCTCTAGAGATATTAAGTCAAGTTGCCTATTCAGTGGATTTGGTCTCAAGTACCCGAGCTAATGGCAAAAGAGACAAGGGCCCTCCACCCTCTACCCTCGGACATGTCCACTAAACGATTAATAAATCAAATAACTAAATACCCAATCGGAATACTTGACAAATCCGATTTCCTATTAGTTTCTGAACAAGGACATTGCCATATAACCTTTTAGCGAAAATTGGCTCTTGTTTCTATTTATAACCTATGAAATAAGAATTACTGTTGGAAAAAATCTGAGTGTTTCTCCTTCAATGGCAGTGTTATTTGTATCCTTATTTTTAGATCTCATATAATTTCATACTTCAATAATAGAGAGCCTATGATTTGACGTAATAATTATGACAATATGTCATCAGTATCACTTAGTATGAGTTTGCTTTATGTTTATCGGTCATCGCTCTTGATTGGCTGGTTTGAATAAACCAACCAATCAGAATGCCGAACGTGCTCTCGTTTCGATTACTTTAAACGTAAAGCAAACTCATACTATGAGTACTGATTTTAAAGACTCAAGTAGCATCACTTGTCAAAAAATATTTTAATAAAAACACTACTATTGTCTTTGTACAAAAAAATAAACAAAAGTTAGTAAAGTACGCGAAAAAAAAAGAGAAAGGAATGATTTTTTATTAATCTCACCAGACACCCCCTAAATGGAGTCCCTACATTTGAATTTTAATTAAGTTCACAAACATCAAAGACATAACTCCCCAACACTGAGCTCATCCTGAGCTGTAATACGAAGAGGAGTGAAAAAATTAAAGTAGTTTTCTTTAATTGAATTTATACTTTTTGGAAGCTCAAATGAGCCCTAAACGTTTTTGAGATTTTAATGAATGTAAATTTTTTGTGTGTTTATCAATGTTTGAATAATGAATGTAAGTAATATAGCTGTTGACTTGCCAGTGACTTTGAGCATTTATTGGTCTTCCAAATGACTCTCAGAATGGATGGTTGAAAGCGATATGTACAAAGCAACTCCATGTGACCTTCATTGAAATATACCATGAACAGTAAATAGTCAATGATCAAATGTTTAAGAGGTATGTATATAAAAATTAGTACATACAATTATATTTTGGACACAGTTATTATGTTTAAGTTAATGGATTCGTGAAACTTTTCCGATGTGTTCGTTGAAGTTCAATTTACCCAAGAAAACATAAATTCCTACGATATCATTTTTCAAACATCGTTGCACATTTTCAAACTTTCTACGAGAAAATATCATGTTTATGAGAGCGGATGCTGCAGTGTCGTGTTGTCCTTAAAACACACCTGTAGATGGCGGAACATGAGTCAGCCCGTCGCCTCGGCAATTACTCAGCGAATTAGGGGTACCAGGCGACCTTTCGGCGGTATTCTCACAACCGGGATACAGGAAGTATGCAAGAGAAGGGATGATGCAGAAGACCAACAAGATAACAGTGAAATAATGTAATTTATAGAGTAGTTAAGACTTTAAAACCTTAGTTACCCTAACTGAGTCAGTTATGTTTTTATTTATTAAAGGGATCGTCCATTGTCATTCAAGTCATTGGGGAAGGCCTATGTTCAGCTGTGGACGTCTTATAGTTGGTGATGATGATGACACCTAGAAGATGGATTGACATTCTGATTAACGTTATGGGAAGTCATTGGATGCAATGATCATCGGTGATTGGGTGAGGTTTATGTTTAGTAGTGTCACGTGAAGCGTCGGCATCCTGTGTGTGACTGATAATGACGATGATGATGGCGAAAGGAGTCATTATTATATAAGTACGTTCACAGTACATCTTAATAGTTATTCATACGTTGACTGCCAACAAAAATCTGTTGAAGGCAAATCCTCCGCTAGCACCTGTCATTTTTGCCTCCCATAGCGGTTAATATGTTAATTATTAATAGTTACACTCCAAAACAAAACTAAACTTCTGCTTAATCTGTACCACGATACAGGAGCGGTAGGAAACGTAATTTCCTACCCGCAATGTTTTCCTGCCACCGACGTACACGGATATAATGTTAATATAGAAAAGCCGAGGGCTTGATTGAATCTGTCGCGAATGCGGTAAGGAACCGCTGCGGAGCTTGTACAGTTGTACACTCATTTATTAATTTACTTTTTGATTAATTTATAGTTTTTTTAAAAGTAGAGGGACGGTCCCTATTCAGTTCGTATGAGTTTTAAAGCGGGACAAAGAGCCTTTTAACTTAGGGTGCGGTGATACACCAACAGGGTTATTAAAAATAAAAACACTTTAATGGTTTTTTTGAGGGGGGAAAATCATCCAATGACTTCTACCGCATTGATCGAGGCAAGAGGGAGTGTCAAACACTTATTGACTAAAATCCGTTCCTACACCTGCTTTTCGAGCCGGAGACCTGTAACCCGCTAGGCAGTGGCTAAAAATGATGTCATAGACACTACTGGTATTATCATCTTCTATGTACTGATCTCTCCCAGTCTCAATAAACTAAATAACAAGCACATATAAAGTTTTAGACGAAATATATCAGTCAAAATTCTATCTCTAGTAGCCAAATCTACTCGTAACTAGATTATAGAAACTGTCTGTAAGGTTATTGGTAAGTTTATATAGGTTTATCAAACTTTTTACAAAATCGAGTACCTATACACGAAAAATACACTACAGTAAGTTACAATTTAAGAAACGGTCACAAAAACCAACGGCAGTTTGAGAAACGTCTATAGAAAAGGTGATAAGGTCAGATTTATCAAGGTCATGTCGGAAAAGTCGACCTTTTCGTGAAACCTTTCAGTTATCAATATCTTGTATTGTTGTCAAGGTCAACTGGCGGTGGAAGTGACAATCTGTACTAAACGATAGTAATGGAAGAAGTATGCAATACATTTTATATCGTGATTGAAGATAATAACTTCTTTTAGTCAGTTTCTTTATTTTCCATGTTTCAATAATTCAGTAATTTAGCGGAAGAATTAAGATTCGGTAGAAGTTCTCGTTAAGTAGCTACTGCTCTTGGTTCAGTAGGTTCGGTTGACTTTCCTTAAGATAAGAAATCCTATCACCCAAGTCAGCTTATACCCTGTCTTTATAACAAGTTTCATCAAAATCTGTTGAGAAATTTCAGCGTGATTCAACATTCTAACATCTAACTTTCACATTTATAATATTAGTGTGATAATGATAAAGTCACCGATTTAAATGGCTATGAAACAGTAGACTATTGACTGCCAATTACTAGACTAGACAAGACTAGACTATGTCGAGTCTAGAGTCTAGTCTAAACATTGGCTAGAATGACCATCGTCATCACCATCAAAATTACCCTTAGATGTACAACTTTTTTGAGGCAAGACCACCACAACTCTTGTGTGGTTAAACGAAATGAAGATTTTAAAATAGCAAAGAACGTAAAATAGTTGTTAGGTATAAGTAGTCCGACATAGTTGAGATTAACATCCAAACTTTCTTACAACTATGCGTAAAGTATCTCACAAGTAAATCGTCTGAAGCAAACACACAAGAGTTGACACCAAAGGGTTTAAACTAAAAGCTTAATATAAAATATCTCATTATTTAACAATTTCATACTCAAAAACACACGTAAACATTAGCAAACAAACAAAAAAGTACTTTAAAATGTGATAAATTAGGATGAACATTGCATAAAGTGTAAACTTTCATTAACCAGTTAATTAAACGTAGTGAGGGGATGAATTTAATTGGTCTATGCTAATTAGTGGCTAGTAAGTAAATGGTGTTATTTTATAATGAAAAATGTTTGGACTTCAGTAGTCTGGTTCAGTGGATGTAAATGCGAACAGGCAACTGGATGGTGGATGGAGCAAATTGCATGGTATACTTATTAAAACACTTTTCATATTTATTTATTATTTTTTATGGGAATAAGCAAGCGGATCACCTGAAGGTAAGCTATCGCTTATGGACGCCCGAAACACCAGAGGCGTTACAAGTGTTTTGTCGGCCTTTTGGGGATTAGTAATTTAAGGGTTGTTGGGGAATTGCGGACTGCAAAGATTGGGAAGGAGGAGGTCTCTGATATATAACGAAACACTATGCAAGTGTAGTTTCACGTTTGTTTTCTGTGAAGGCCATGCTATCACTTCGGTCTAGCCGGCCCATACGTGCCGAAGCATGGCTCTCACACAATTAAATGTAGACAGCAAGAATCATTTCCAAACAACAAAGTTTTTGGGAATATTTGAATAACTTCTTTCAAATGTAATATCGGAACAAAATTACCTAAAAGTAATCCCGAATCTAATATTTTAGCGTTAATGTACACGTAATCGATTCAAGCATTATAACGGATAGTATCGATAATCGTCAATCGATAATAAATTACTCTCGCTGTCAATACCGACGTATTAAATGTTAATAACTTATCGATATAATGGACGTTTTATAAAATTATTATCTCGTCCGATGATTCGACGCAACAGTACGTACGGTTCACGTAAATTTATTGCGCAGTAAATTTGTGATATCTGAACTTTAAATTATGTTGAATATTTTACTCAGCTGCCATTTCGATTTGTTTTCGTTAGATCTCACTTTCGAATTCTATTTTACTTTGTATCTTATATACGAGGATTGTTTATTTATATTGGATTCTAAATATTCATACAGTCCTGAAATGGGATCATAAATAAATTACCTTGCATTGCAGACTGAACTACAATACTAAGCTTTAATTCTATATTAGAGACCTTTTTATCATAGTCTTTATCAACCTGTCAATATAGTCAATTTGTGCGTTAAGAGGCATAACCTCTGCACTTGTCATATAGATCGGAGATTGTAGTGTTAAAAATTCGCAAGTTCATTGAGAATAGTATCAAACGTGTGTGTTAGCTGCGCGTTATAATACGTGTAGGAAGAGCAGTCGGCGCCAATGATCTAACCAATCAGAGTGCCGAACGCGCTCTTGGTTCGTTTTCATTTAACGTAAAGAAAACTCGGACTAAGGGGACAGACGTAATCTATTTTGCCCGTACAACATCATGTATAACACCTATAATAATGTCTATGCTATTATCACTTGATGTAATACCTAAGCAACTATAAGAACGATAAAATTTCCTGTACAAAGCGCGCGGATTTCCCTTTCGGAAAATTCCGAGCGCAACGGCTTTCGTATTAACGCTCTACTAATTCAGTGTACGGGGCACATAAATCAGCATACATGTATGTATTAGCGTCGCCATTTACAGGTCGTGGGGATTAATCGAAACTGTTCTTTGCTTGACAGCGTACGACTATTTTGGGTAATAAATCGTGATTTTTGTAATCAAGTAACTATGAATGAATCAATTGCTTCAGTGTATGTTTTATGGTCCATACGTCGTTTTTTATTTTAAAAGGGGAGAAAATCCAATGATTTCTCGGCGAGGGACATTCATTTATTTTGATGCGCTAAGCGCAGAGTCTCGCTATGGAGAATATTGAAGAATTAAAATGAAAAAGAATGAAAATACACAGAAAGCTCTACGAAGAGACGAGTGGAAGGAGTTGCCGTGCCGTGAGAAAACCATGGCTGATAAAAAACTTAACTTTTATTTCGGTGTTAATGTATTTTCAAATAACACATGCATTCTAAACGTTATAAATTCTGAAACGCTACAAGATCTATCTTTGATCATACTTTGATTTAAATATAACCTTTTCACATCACGTCTTTCCATCAAATAATATTTCAATACAAATTATTTCACGCATTGATCACACAACACCAATTACAGGGTATAAATTGCCATATTTCTTGAACCGCGTTGTATATGGCGTTAGAAAATAATTGGTACCTATTATAATCACTGTTTTTGAACTGAAACACGTTGAAAGAGATTTCGATAAAGATTTAATTGACGAATTAATTTGACGAAACTATTAAAATGGTGTGTGTGTGTGTGTGTACAACAACGGTCTAGAAAATTGTGTTAAAAGTTTAATCAAGCAAAAATACTTTCAAAGATTTGAGCTACAAAAGATAAAATGTTAAACGAAAAAGAAGAAACTACGAACAATTTTCCGATTACAATCACATTTAAAATCATTAAACTTTCTTCGAAAAATAAAAAAAATACTAACGTTCCTAATAAATACGGCGCAGAAATGTTCAAAAAGACATTTGAATAAAGGACATTTAGATAGAATCTTGAGCTTTAACGATTTCAATAGTACCTTTAGTATATAGTACCTTTAGTAAATTGTACAGAGATGCGAGAATCTTTTGAAACAAAATAACTTTGTGGACGATGAGTCGCAAGATATCCGTAAGGAAATATGAATCTTAAAGAGCTAAAGGAGGAAGGTGAATTATTTATTTATGTATACAACTCTGTTATTAATGAGATAGGTACTGTTTTTGTTTGGCTTTGCTACACCTGGTTGGAAGAGTAAAATGGTTTTAATTTGTTTATTTTAGTTACCCGTTTCTGCTTATTGAGTTTTTTTTTTATTTAAATGGGACCAGCCCGCCACAACCTCTCGCTGCAACTCCTATGCGCCAGGATCTACAGTAGATACAAAGTTGTCTTTTTCTTTTACTAATTAATGTCGGTATTTTTTTATGGAATAGGAGGCAAATGAGAAAACGTGTCACCTAATGATAAACAATTAGCACTGCCCATGGACACCCGCAACACTGGAGGAGTCACAGGTGCGTTGCAGGCTATTTAAAAATGAATACACTCCTTTTTTAAAAGGTTGAATTTGTTTCGTATCTTATAAATAAACCGACAAAATAATTACTTTAAATAAACGCAGCTTAAATTACTGGACCCGAGAACCGTTACACAACACTTCCGAAACAACAACAAAAATACCACAAGTTTATTTCCATTCGGACCGACAAACTTAAAAACAAACAACGATTACTGGCCTCGACTCATCTCCTCAAAAAGTCGCGAAGTCCGAATCAAGCCTTTCAAAGCGACTCTTGTATAAATAGGCTTCAAACCAACCTAGGTTTTTAAGTTGGAATCCGAAGTCAAACAGCTGAACAGTGGGGCCGAGGCGACCGGCTCGGTTTACACTTAATTAACTAATATTTACATTGGAGGGCAGAAACAATTTCTACTGAAACACCTGCCGGCTCCTCTGCGGCTTGGAAGGTTGCCTGTGAAAATGTACGGGCGAGAATTATGGGCGGAACCGACGCGTTCAGAGCAATGTATGGGCCGGATTTCGAGGCGGAATAAAGCCGATACATTGGTGCATTTGGTTCGATAGTGGTTAGCAATATACGGGGCATTTTAAACACAGATTACACATTGTGTGCGGAGTACTTTGCCGTGGTTATTGCTTTTAGGATTCGAGTTCGTGTTTAACTGTTGAAATGTATTAAGAAAAGATTTCGTTAAGTGAATTCTTAATTACTGGTGTATTTGGTTAATTTATAAGGTTTAGTTTAAATAGTACAAGACTTACCTATAATGCCTTCCTCACTTCATATATAGGTTTCATATAACTGAGATTTTACCACCCATTTGTGGTCCATGCTGAATGCAAAACTAGCTCTAGTCTTTTTTGTAACGTAATCAAAACATTCCATAGACCTGCTACAAATAAGATCTCGTATCTGCTACAAATGCACAATATTCTTAAAAACAAACTTCCAACTTTACATTCGAATACTTGTGCGCAAACTTCGTTTATTCCATACTTACTAACAATACACGGAAAATTATTTCTAAACTTGGGCCGCTCCGGCGGGAACGCAAAGAATTCCACAAAATTCGCCCGTATGTCTTTAGGAATAACGTCTAGTTAATAGAGGTGTATTCTCTACTATAAAAATACACCAGGACTTTATTCCAATTTTTTATACATTACATGTCATCACAAAAGGTATGTTACGCACTAGTTATGTTATAGCCTCATATAATAGCGAGCCTTTGTAAGACATCCGGACGTACAGTTCCAGACTCCAAGCTACTATTAACACAGCCCAACAGGGCTGATGCCTGATCCGCAGCTGTGGACTACCTAGCGGGTTTACTGGAGCTCCGGCTCGAAAAGCAAAAGTAGGAACGGCCACTCTGTTTCATTTTAGTCAGTAAGAGTCTGACACTCACTCTCGCCTCGCTTAAGGCGAGAGAAGTAATTGGATGATTTTCACCCCTCAAAACCAAAAGCTACTATGAAAAAAATATCGTATAATATAGAAATTACCAAATATCACTTCACCCTCGATGGAAATACCTTAACCCTATCATTTTCAATGAGAGAGGCTAACTGCTTAATCACATATTGTTCATAATTAAAAAAACAACAGCAAAAATACAATGAAGACTTCCAATAGTATGTATTCGTATTCCTATAATATCTACAAATTGCTATACAGCTTGTATTCCTATAACGTTATAGCTTAGTCTCCCTATGTCCAGCTCGTTAGTTGCACAGCTTTACCTTAATGCAGTCCACTAGGGCTTTGTTCGGTATTAAATTTTCTAACTTGTATTACATCGGCGGTTGTTAGTTTTATGCGATTTATACGAGTTAAGTTGCCGTTTAACTTGAATGGGGGCTTAATGTTTACTTAGTTTCGGTACTTATTGTGTCTGGGTATTGGCTATTTAGTGCTCGAATTAGTGGCGAGTTTGTGGGTTATATTGTAGTTACGTAAGTATGTTTAGAGGACGATTTATTTGATAAGATCCATATTTATAATGTAATTGTAATGAAATGTAATATAAAAATGTAGTATTTGTAATGTAATACTCCATATTTCTATTATAAGTTATTTAGATCAGTCATGATTAATGTGGAAAATATTCAATTTAATAGAAAGAAGAAAAATGTAACTGTGGACCACCATAAATTATTTCGTTAGATTTTTAAATTCACTTTTATGTTTATGTTTACTTGCTGTTAGCCAAGAAAATATCGCAATAAGCAAACTCGAAAACTTTTACATTATTAAGACAAGTTTACTAAGTCAAAAATTTCAACATCCATATTTCCCGATTAATACTTAACTTGGCCTATATAAAAAGAGTTCTTAACAGCCTCTTACATTTTAATGGCCCTTGGTCTCTAAATAATACTCATTCATTTTAATTACTCGTTAAAAATCTCGAGAAACAAACTTAAACATAATAAAAAAGTTGGATATTGGACTTTTTAAAAACTTCGATTCATTATTGTAGAAGAAAAAAGAATTTAATATAAAACATAATAAACGTTGGCATACTTTTTCAAAGTTTTTTTTTTTTGACGAAAGAGACCTGTTATTTTTGGGCTGAAATTAGTGCCTACCTAAGTCGAGCCTAGACTGTAATGAAATTAAGTGTTGAAGTGGGTTAACTTCGAGTTAATCTTTTTATTTACCTCGAGGATATTTTCATTTTGAAAGGCACTTTGGTGTGATATTTAATTTAGTTACGCGTTGTCGCTAACTGTTATTCGTTTTTAGAGTGAAATTTCGTATTTAGTACTTAAAATATGTTAGAAAATTAGGTTTCTATTAAAATTGTTTTATTAAATTAAACTTTTATGAAAACATATCACCTACAAACTGAGTCTGCTGTTACTAAGGCTACACTTATCCACATTACTAATCTCTAATTATACAAACGACAATCAAAACTAAACAAAAGTCACTCAAGTAAATCTCACTAAAATAAAACTAAAACCATAATAATTCCCTCGTCGTAACTGTTACACAATCAGAGACAAAAGTGTCGGAAAAAATAGAGAGTAGACATCCGCAGGGATCTTATAAAAATGTCACCTCATCGGACAATGTTCACAGGTCGCGAAATAGTGCTGTCACTTTTCATTTGGAAATTCCGGGACTTATTTGATTTGAGGAACGGGATTTATGAGCTGTTTTATTTCTAACTAATGTAATTTGGATTAATGATTTGGAAGGCATTATTTTGTTCGGTACTTCATTATATGCCATAGTTAAGAGTTAACTGTTATAACAAGACGTTAACATCACTACACCAAAACCCAACATCAAACAGAACTTAACACCAAAGCCACAATCACAATATAAATAAACCGCAACACAAAGGGTCAACCAAATCCCGGGATGTCCCGGAAAAAATTGGGACACCTTGCAACACTAATCGGAGTACAAAGTGGCAGGAAAAGTTTCTTAGTTCCATCTCCCTCGCCCCCAACCCTCGTGAGCCCGCCCCGGGATTAAGTGAGTGGTCTCCTGAAGGATTTGCTGACGCGACCTGGCGCGCGCAAAAAGTCGCCAATGGTCCCGGAATGACACGCTAGGGACGTGACACAGTAATTAAAGGTGCTTAGAGTATTGTTGTGTTACTGTAAGATACATTTTAAATTTTAATTGAAGATAGATTACTAATATTAATATACCTATAAAGACAGTAAAGATAAAGAATTTAATATAGGTAATTCTAACAACAACAATAACAAAATATTCGAACCATTTACTAAAACCTGGTACACGTAACCTATTTCCGCTTTAAAGCGCTGCTGTTTAAGCTAAATATTTTCCACATTTTTATTACAACGAACATTATTGCGAAACTTTAAAACGCGTTATTAAAAGCCATGAAAGAGAAATATAATAAAAAATAGAGAGAAAAAACGTATCACAATTCAAGGCAGCTACACACGGGCGGCCGCAGCGAACAGTTTCCGTACTAAACCTCGCAAGAATCTTATTAAAACTTGCCGGTACGACGTCCATTTGTTTAACTTTTATTCCCATAGCTGGGCCGGTCGAAATGTCCGGGAAAAGTCCACGGGCAATAGTGCTGAACTTACCGATATAGTTCACGGGATTGGGACTTTTGAATATGTAAATAGGATTGAATTACATTTAGTTTTCTTTTTCTACATTTTTTAGTTTTCGCAACCTAGTTCCTCTCTTTTGTTATTGCTTCGTTTATTGAGATTGTATCGTAGATTGACTTACAGTAAAGTCAATTTAAACTGAAATAACCAGTAAAGTGAACATTGAATTTTAATTGATTTTCTCTTGGGAAGGATATTAAATTAAGATATCTGTGTTTAGTAATTCATACTACAATTGGGACTAGAACAATAACTTAGAGTCTGTGATCGTTTTAGGAACAGTTACTAGCCTACAGACCTCTTAGTAAATAAACAAAAGGATTTTAGCAAATCAGCTGGTATCAACCGATTACATTAAACAATAAATTATATTTTTAAATGTGACACGGCGTATCTCTGGCAAAGAGTCTCTCGTCTACACGACGCATGTTCCGTCAGATATGAACCGACCCTTAACTTCACATCACATAATAGAAACGCTGACAATTTTACACGAGTAATTTAGTCAGAAATTAAATTAAAATCATGTATCAGGTTCGGCAATATGAACTTGTTCGCCTACCGAGTCAGTTTTCATTGGAAACTTTATCAATTTTCGACTGGGCCACCCGTGGCTCCCAGGACTTCCAATCAATTACGTCATCGTTTCTGCACGTTGGCGTCACATCGGGTTGGTCGGTCGGGTTGTAACCTATGTTATGTGGATGTCAGTAACACAGTACCACGGAGTTATAGGTAGGAAAGTATATTGTATTGTGCTTTTGATAGTGTATTGTTGGTTATTTTAACATTTTGTTTTTTAATTATTATGTTATCGGCTTATTCACGTAACTGTTTAACGAGGAACTCGACTAGTTTTTTGGTTACGGTTGGTTATATTGTGGTGACTGTGATTGCTAAGATCTTGATTTCAATTCTAAAGTTTAATATCTTTAAATTGAATTTTCTATAAAGGTGCCGAGTTTTGTATTGTGCCAAATGGTTGGTGATAGTCTCATCTTAGATTATACTGGCAAATACCAGGTGTATAGGTACGATTTGTCTTGTACTTTGGGCACTTACAGCTGTGTAACTACGTTCACATTCACTGGTAATAACACAAAAAAGGCTGTGACTTTGAAATATTGCATGTCATACAATATTTTTATTAAGTAACCTCTACCAATCGAAATGAACGCCCCTTGTCCCACCTAGGGGACATAGGTCCTTAAGTAAGTCACGTTTACCTTCTCAAAACACAGTTAATAGTATTATTATAATCTTTAAGTTAGAATATTTATGTCAAAGTCAAAGTCAAATCCAAATCGTTTATATCAATTAAACCTTGAATAGGTCATTTTGAAATGTCAACAAATAAAAAAAAATAGTCAGTCTATCCGTCAGTGAAGCTAGGTACTCTTTAAAAAGTGTAACTTCGAATGAAGAAGAACGAGCAAGAAACTTCACCCCAACCCTTAACAAGTCTTCATTACGTTTGTCACTCTCATCACTCCGTACATCATTTCTCAGCTCAGGTAACACAGCCAATCCGTCACATTACCACACACATACACAACAAAATAAATGTATGCAGATACTTTGCTGACATGTGTAACTATAACACCGATGGTCGTTAGTTAAATGGCGATATTAATTACAAGTATTGTGGCGTTGTTTGTGTAAAGGATTAATCGTGGCCGCCATTGTCCCTGGGGAGAGTCATGGCACGGAACGTAGTGTGTTACCGCGCGTGAAGGAGTATCGTATGTAGGTTTGTGTTGCGAAGGGTAATTGTGATAAGGGTATTAGTGAGTTTTATGTTACTTTAAAAAGGAATATGTGTTATGTGTCTATTTCTAATTCTTCATTCATTCTAATTCTAGTGTCTTGGGTCCAGTGTCAAATATACGGAGCTGTGGACTACCTAGCGGGTTTACCGGAGCTCCGGCTCGAAAAGCAGGAGTAGAAAAGGGGTGGTTTTTAGTCAGTAAGAGTCTTACACTGGCGGGAAAAGTCATTGGATGATATGTCAATACAGTTTTGGTTTTGAGCTAGAGTTCGGGTTTATAAGTTAAAAATAGTGCGCTGACTTGCATGAATGATTGTGTTTGTACCTACATGTTTTGTTGTGACAAATAGTGATTTTAACCTAATTTAAAGAGTACAGATATTGTGTAGTATGTTGTCTTGTTCGGCAAGTGCTTTTTGCTTTAGAGTGTTGCCTTGTTGTTATTTTGCTTCAAACATTGATATTGTAAGTTACAATATCTCTTTTTAATTTGACTTTTCAACATGTAGTTGGTAATGTAAAAATACTTGAGAATACACTCATGTATAGCATATTAGATGAAGGAAATTCCAACGAAAATAATTTCAAATAAAATCTAACACAAAATTACTTAGAAACCGGTGTTAAACTACGCATAAAATAAATTAACTGCTACTATTAAATAAATCACCCAGTCACATAATTATAATCTAATTTAGTTTTGCACTAAGCGACGCTTCCTCGAGCTCAGCGTATGATTTACTGAGAAAACTATTCTTAGTACTCTTTACCTAACTAGTTTAAAAGATAAAAGATTATAAGGTTAAAGTGAGAATAAATATTATTTAATTGTGTAGGAAAATAGGGACTGTCATTTAAGATATTTCTTTGAACTAAAATTAATGATGGTCTATGTAGTAGGTATGTATGTTATAAATGCTTTTATTTTAACCTATTTTAAAGTATGTCCGCACAGCAGGGCTGATGCCCGATTCGAACTAGCGGATAACCTAGAGGGCTTACTGGTACTTCGGCTTAAAGCAGGAGTAACAACGGGGTGGTTTTTAGTCAGTAAGAGTCTGAAACTACATCTCGCCTCAAACAAGCAGGAGAAGTCATTAGGGGACATTCTCTACATAATGTTGACTTACGTAAGTAACTCTACGTACGTCATTAACTTACGTACTCTACGTAAGTTAATGATTTTTTAAAACAAAAATGATTAGTTTTTTTGTATAAAAGAAAAGAGTAAGTAGTCAATTTTAATAAAATTGTGCTAATTACGTTCATTAAAATTAACCACGTTATTATTCACACTAAGGTAAAATAAGTAAAAATAAGTACATATTTCATTGAAAAACAATCCTAATAATTATAACATTAAACTCGAATTTCGTACAAAATGAAGAATCCCTTTGAACAGAGTACACAATAATATAATTCGTGTAAGACGCTTAGAACATTAAGTAAGGCGGGGAGGGACTAATTAAAAAATGACGTCATTATACGAAAAGATTATTCGGCGGAGCGATTTTTAAACATTTGCTTACCCGTAAATTTCCGGTCGTAAACTTCATTGGGGTGGAAAAAGAAAAATCTCAGCGAAATTAAATTTCGTATAATCCCTTCAGATCTTGTTTGTGAATGTATTAGGGGGGAGGGAGGGCTGGATCAGAGACCAAGATGTTGAAAGTCAAAGATTGAATTGTTTTTTATATACCGACGAGCACCTAGCTTCACTGACGGACACACTGACAGACTATTATTTATTTCTTTATTCGTTGACATTTCAAAAGTACCTATTTATGGTTTAATTGGAATAAATTACCTGACTTAGGCCGCGTTTCCATTGACGCGGAGCGGGGCGGAGAAGAGCGGTGAAGAGCGGTGAAAAGTTGTCAGTGTTTCCACTGACGCGGAGCTGGGCGGAGAGGGGCGGAGAAGAGCGGTGAAAAATGGTCAGCGGAGTGGAGTGAGGCGGAGCGGAGCATACTTTTGGAATCATATTGAGAGATTGACCATGTCTAAATACAATAGACCCTTTATCGATCAAATATCGCAATCGATATTTTCATTTAGAGTTTATTGTTTTTTTTATATGATATATTAAACTAAATAAGATTTACAAATATAGTTAATTTTATAAACGATATTTCGACATGAAAATAAAACTAAAAGAAAGTATTTTCTCAATTGAAAGTTATGATTTACTTGAATATCAATTATCATTAACGACTATTTGAGTAACGACTGTTTAAGAAAATTTAAAACAACAATATAACATTGATAATAAATATATTTTTGTTTGATAAGTAATTTGTTTCGTAGTAATCGATTTTAAGAAAATCGATAAACAACACCCTCACACACGCTACTTGGACATCCCTTTTTGGTTACTTCGTGAATCTTCGTGCTTATTCGACAATACTCGGTACTCGATTATATGTCTCTGTCACACGTTAGCATTGGCGTCGTGTTAGTGTCACTATCCTTGTCTTAAGTACAGTACAGTACCGCACCGCGCTGCTCCGCACCGCCCCGCTGTCCTCCGCATAGCACCGCCCCGCTGCCCTCCGCACCGCATCGTCTCGCTATATATTTTTATGAATATCCGCTCAGCTCTGCTCTGCCCCGCTCATGCTGATTCCATTGAAGCGGAGCGGAGATTTCGAGCATAGTGATTGGTCAATTCGTGCACCGCTAAGCTCTTCTCCGCCCCGCTCCGCTTCAATGGAAACGCGGCCTTATAACGAGTTTGTTTTACGTTTACCAAAATTAAAATGGAGTGCGCGTTCGACGCTCTGATTAGTTGGTTCATTCGCGACGGCCAATCAAATCGCCGAACGCGCTCTCGTTTCGTTTTCGTTCAACGTATAGCAAACTCGTACTAAGAGTACAGCTATGTGATATTACACTCATAACTTTAATATGATATTAATAAAGCTCTAATATAATATTGATTACACAAAGTTTAGTAATTAGCTACAACTATGTAAAAAACCATTCCGACTTTAATTTCCACCCGGTATTTATTAATATTTACTTACTATTAAGCACTTCTCTAATAAGTCTCTCCAACACAAACTAGAGGGTGTTCGTTTTTTACGATAGCTCCTCCGTGATCCGAAGGGGAAAGCCCCCTACTTCACAGACACACCCCGTAATGCGCAAGCGTGATTATACGCGTTTCAAAGACTAGCTTATTACAATTAATTGGCATCTCCTGTTGATTTCTCAAGTAATGAACGTAGAGGGTGGATCTTAGGAGTAATAGCGAGAGTGAAAAATAATGAGGCTGTCCGTTTATCTTCGTTATTAGAGAGTGAAGTCATTTGGTACATGGAGCTCAATTTGGGATTATACAAGTGATGTGAAATGATAATCAAGATACCTTGATCTTGCTTAGTGAAATTGTATCTAGTTCTTTGGAAAGTAAGTGTAATGTTCACAACATAAGTATGATTTGGCAAGAGCAATAATATTTTAGATACCGAATAAAAGTGTGATATGAAGAATGGAATAATCATCATCATAATATTAGCCACAAGATGCCTATTGCTGAACATATGACTTTTAAATAGGCCGGTTGGAAGCGACTTGCACCCAGCGGTTCCTGGCGACCTTAATCAGGTCGTCTGAATGGAATAATGATAAAGGTGAAAACACATGTATGTATTTGTGATTTGCCATATCGAAAAGCCAGCATCACAGCAAGCTAATAAACTACATTAAAATCATTAACAGTATATCCATTTAACTTTATATCAGAAAATTAAATGAAATTATCGCCATATATGTTACGGTACACTAAACTTTTCTAGCAATATTAATAAAATTCCACTCATTATAATATCCTTATGTATGTAGTAATAAAAAAAAAGAACTGCACATTCCCTCACAAGTCTGCACTGGCATCCAGACGGAATATGCCAAAGATTAGACGTCTTTTTTCAGACTCGAACGAATGGTATTTTAATTATACTATCGTTAATTACGAACCAAAGGCTTGGCTAGCCAGCTTGTCCGTTCAAAGCGTAGGTATTTTACTTTAAAACTCGCCTCATTTATTCCTCCTTGGTTTCTCTTTTGCTGATCTTTGAATAAATATTGTATCTCCTGTGTTTTAAAGGAGTTCTTGTTTAAATATGTGGTGTATTTTTATTGGTATAAGGTTTGTTATACAATATTTTTATCGTACTGATGATTAAAGATGGGATGCGAAAAAACTGGCTAGAACTTTATCTTCGACGGTTGGGCAATCGGCTGCCGCAGGCCGGCAAACGAGTAGAGTATTCGTTTCCCGCACGGAGCAACTCTTTGTGTGATCCACAAATTGTTGTTTCGGGTCTGGGTGTCATGTGAACTTGTATGTTTGTAAACGCGCCCACAATACAGGAGAAAATCGAAGTATGGGGCAATGTTTTTAAAAAGAATATTTGCTATGAAGACTGACGAAACCGTAATAAAAAAGGTCATTCACCTGTGATTACAAATACATACAATTTTCTTTACATCCTATCACATTTCAGTTTACAAATAAATTACTATGGACCCTCCCTTCAAGTTAACTTGACCGTAAAGATATTTACTTAGCTAAAGGTACTCAATTCAACGAACACAAGGCACTATCAACAATGTACCGTAGTGCGGAGCTCTCAAGTTTTTCCCCGTTGTCTAATCGTCCGATCCCGGATAGTGGGGTGCTCGTTAGTATAATGGCTGTATTAATTGCCGCTCGTATTGTTTGCTGTCCCGGGGTAGGGTAGTGACGCGCCGGGACTGACGGCGAGACGGTTGACAATCGATTGTTATTGAGACTGTTTTAGTTGTTAGGATGATTTAGTTAATTAGAGTGCTTTGTTTTTTTTTATTTATTTCTATATTGTTATACGTTTTTAATGAGGATTTTGTAGTACTTAGATTATATGTTTACATGTTTTTTTCTTAGCCTGTATTCAAGCAGCAATATCGAATCTAAAATTTCACAAATAAAATATTAATGTTAATAAAAAAGAAACCGATTTAAGATACAGTATACAAAAACATAATTAAAAAAATAGAATACCACTGACCATCAACAAAAATACAACACAAAAATCCAATCCAATTCCGGATTATCGAAAACTAGTTGCAACATGATCCCATCACTACACCGGACTACGGGCGCGGGATTAACGAGTACTACTCTACCCCGGGCAAAGTTGAGAGATATCTACAAACGGTCCCGGGCTGATTTGTTTGTCTTGTTACGCGTCTATTAAGTTAAGAACAGTTATTTCGATAGTTTAATACCTTGTTCCTGTCTATAATGCGTTTCTGTTATCGTTTAGGTACCTATGATTTATTATTACTGGAGGGCATTTTAGCTAAGATAATTTGTTGAAGCAGATAATTCAAATAGTTTAAAGTTACATAGTATAAGTGGCTACCTACTACTGTGAACATTAACATATGGCATTAAGTTCGCCTTATGTACTATTATTTAATTGTATTGTGTACATTAAAGATTAAATAAATAAACATTGTATAATGATTTGGAAAGAAAAAAAATGATTTTGAGTGGTTTTAAGTTCTACATAGTAGACTTTACCACCGTACTCAGTAATTTAATGGTTACTTAACCCTAAGTCTTTAGCATTTTCGGAACAAAATCGTTACTAAGGTATAGTTTAATTAATCATTAATTGTCTCTGATCGACAGTTAAGACTTTCATTGCCAGTGGCGCCAACTATCGATAGAAAATCACCTTCAAAACTCAACATAAACATCAGAACCGAATACTTATCGATGCCGTATTTTAAAATTAAATAAATCTCCTTTCAAAGCCCTAGTAAAAGCGTTTCCCAAACAATTTCCATAGTACGATAGCACCATAATACATTATTCCCTTCGACACCCAAATGAGAATGAAGGAGATTCGAGCCATACATCTATTTTATCACTTTATTACATCGATAAGGGGCAGTGCATACTATGTAGGGGATAAAAAATGAGACGGGACAAAATAAGTTTATTTATGCATGTTGGTACAGCCTGTATATAACGTCCAATATAAAATGACCTTGTATAATGTGTAATTTTGTTATAAAGACGGGTCAAGTTAGACTAGATTTGTTTTGTCTGGTACTGTTAGTATGTGTGTGTATGGTTATGTGTTAAGGTAATAAGAGGAATATATTTAAATGTAGATATATCGTTTTCCTTTGTCTCTTAGGGTGTGAGTAGAGCTTTAAAAGATAAAAATGTATTCAAATGTACATTCTAAACACTATATGAAACTAAAAATGAATAATGCCCTATTTTGGGCACACGTTTTGTTACTTTGTATAAAAAAAATAGTTAAAGGTAGAAAAACTATAGAAATTAACATCATAACAAATCAATCAGTGAGATTTGTACTAAAATAACCAAACACGACTTAAAAAAGAAACATCAAACTCTTGCTACATAAGGCCACTGCCCCCAAAACTGCCAGCAGTAATCATCGGTAAAGTGTAATCTTTCTGGACACTCCTGACATTCAGACCGGCATAAATTAAAATCATTCGGACCCTCTTCTTACAAATAAAAGGTCAACTTCATTAAGGGAGGAGGGCAAACTCGACGATTTTTAATTTAAGGACTTATTCGCACTCACGAAACTGACGCGACAGACGTTTCGAGTGACGAATTAAAAATTGGAGAATGTGTATTGCTCGGAAGGTTCCGGATTCATTTAACATTTACGTGGACATTTATAACGCTTTTGTTTTGTATACTCGATTCGCGGGTTCGATTCCCGCACGGAGGAACTCTGTGTTGTGTTGTGTGATCTACAAATTGTTGTTTTGGGTTTGGATGTCATGTGCATGTGAACTTTATGTTTGTAAACGCGGCCACAACACAGAAGAATATACTAGTGTGGGACATCTGCACAGATATAGGCACATCTGTTAAATGGCGCAATGTGGACGATTTTTTTTTTTTTTTTTTTTTCAGGGGGTAAAATCATCCAATGACTTCTCTCGCCAGGGCAAAGCGAGAGGGAGTGTCAGACTCTTACTGACTAAAAACCACCCCGTTCCTTCTCCTGCTTGTCAAGCCGGAGCCCCGGTAAACCCGCTAGGTAGTCCGCAGCTCCGGATTAAGCATCAGCCCTATTGGGCCCCATCTGTGGTGGTCTGATGGCTCTTTGAGGCGCGCGCGGAACGCGACGCGCCGCACGCACGGGTCTGGTTCTGGTCGGGCGGCGAGCTACCCTTGCTCACCGTCCGCAGACCCGCACTTACGGTGGCCGGAGATCGTCTCGCGATCCCCGACGCCCGGAGTGTCTCTCGCGACGGCTGGGGCGTGAAGAGGTTCGTTCTCTCACGCGCCCCGCCTCCTCCTTAGCTAGCATGACTGCTTCGCAGAAGGAGGAGACGGCATCCCAGTCCCCCTCGCTCCGCACCATGGTCTGAACCAATGCCGGACGCGAGAGGTCGCCGTCGCCGACCACATCCCTGAGGACACGGCGGTGCTCAGCCCATGCAGGGCAATGTGGACGATGGGCCTAAATTTAAAAAAAGAGGTTGAGATATAGGCACTATTATTATACTAATAGCTTTACAATAGCGACATAATGGTATTCCATTTAAAATGTCGTTAAGAGTTATTGGCAATCTTGTTCGACATAATGAGATATTGCCAATTGAGTTGTAATGAAATGACAATATACGATCGTGAACGTAGCTTTGTAACTAAGTTAACTAACCAACTTGTGCTTTTCTTCTCAGAGTAGTCCGTTAGGAAATGCCGTGTAAAAGTGCCCTTTGTAGCCTATTTGAAAAATAAATTAATTTCATTTCAAAAAATACATTTTATTCTGTATTTCTACGTATAAAAATCAATTGCTGTTCGTTAGTCTCTCTAAAACTCGAGATCGGTAGACCGATTTGGCTGATTTTGGTCTTTAATGATTTGTGGGAGTCCAAGGTATGTCTAAAAATTGGGAAGAAAATGTTTGAAGCGATACGAAGTTTGCCGGGCCAGCTAGTTATTTGTATCATCATCATCATCATCAGCCGAAAGACGTCCACTGCTGAAGAAAGTCCTGCCCCTGGGTCCACCTAGTTATTTGTCTACAAATATTAAACTTCATTAAGGGAAGTAGAACATAGAAGAAATAATTTATTATTAATATGTATACACACAACTATACTCAATCACTTTCCACTTTTTAACGCATTACAACTGAAACACAACCCCACATCAGAAAACAATAAAACTTGATGCCCACTCCAATTGTTTACGTTAAACTTCGAAATAAAAAAAAAAAAACAGAGAAAACAAGTTGTTTTCTCTACTGGCAACATTATGCAGATTCGTCCTCTCAAATTACTTATTTTAAGCAATAAATGGCTTGGGACGTCGTATAAAAATCTTCGCTTGGTAGAATGACTTGAAAAAGTTCGGCCCAAGTTGAAAACTTACGGCCTCACCGCAGGCTGGTCTTAATGTGCCAACTTCTTTTTTATGATGTGACAATATGTCCTGGACGTGGAGAAATGAGTTTCGGGAACGAGTTCTTGGATTTTTCTTTTAGACCATTTAAGAATCGTCGAGGTTTTGGCTGTTATACAACTGTTGTTATTGAAAGGTTTGAAGATGCTTGCAAGGGTTAATTGTATTATAGAAATATACTAAAATGAAGAATGCTAAGATATTAAATTATAACGTCTATATCCATGGATGATTACGATTTACTACTGCAGGTTTTAGTTAACAGGTTTACCGCCACGTTTAACGGACGCTTAGCGGAGAATTTGCCTTCAACAGTTTTCTTTCGACAGTAAATGCTTTATGGATAAGGAGTTTACAATATAACATTTAATGTTCACCACCTGTTTTTTTTAACGAAATATCATCCAATGACATCTCTCGCCATGGTAGTCCGTAGATTCGGTTCAGGCATCAGCCCTACTGGGCCATCGGTGGTGGTCTGATGTTACCGGTTATGTTACGAGTTCCACATGTTATATGAATAGAAATGTAATAAATCTTTATAAAACATTCGATACAAGTTTCTAGTCTCTTCTAAATTGTACCATACAAAGTTCTAAGGGAACAGGACAGTGATAATGATTATGGTTAAAGTTCGTTCGTCGTTTCAACTGTGGTTGGTATTCCGAGGCGTATAGCTAGCGACGATGGTCGACTGCGACTTGTATCAAATGAGAGCTCCAAATAGATACTAAAACAGAAGTACTAAAATGATCGCAAAAAACAATTTAAGGTTGCTTTTCTGCCAGGGATGTGCTATGTAGCTGTACCAGTACTAGAATTTTCTGCCAGGGATATGCTATGTAGCTATGCTAAACTGTGATACTATGTGGCGGTTTCCACTAGGTACTAAGTTATGTAGCTGTGCGAGTAAGATGCGCAGCTCGAGTAGTACATCTGTCTAAGATTTCCAAAGTTTTGATGCTATCAACGGTGAAGATTTGCGAGTCTTCAAATCTTAAGTGACTCCTGTTCTAAGTGTTATTTATTTTGTAAAAGATCTTTCTAACTTTCGTTAAGTTCCATATCTTGCGAAGAATAGATTTTACTTTAATAATTCTGTTGCTTGATGAATTTAACAACACTGTATACTGTAATATACGTACAAGATAATATAAATAAGTCAACATAATGTTGGGTTACTTGATCGTGTCGTATCGTCACACCTTTTATCCCAGAAAAGGTCGGCAGAAGTGAACATTACCTATAGCACATAACGGCACTGTACAATGTAGTACCCACTTTTGACCATTTATGTTATAAGTCGCATTTAATAGGGAGTTTACTCCATTGCCATGTACTGGTCACAATTCCAGACGACGTGCTACTACTGAGAGATTTTCGAATAACTGAAATAAGCCCAGCAATAATTTGCCTGACCCGGGAATTTAACCTAGGACCTCTTGCCTGGTAGTCGCACTTGCGACCACTCGACAATCGAAGCAGTCGTAAGCTAACATAATAGTGGATTACTAGATCTGAAACCATATAACTACATACATACATAAACCATCCAGTTTATAATCTTAGATAGCACCTTTGTAGTTCGCAAGTAACCCGACTTCCTTGACGCTCGATAAGTTTTCGGTATCGATACTATGTAAATTGAAATCGATACGTTTCTAAACCAAAGGGTTTCGCTATAGAAGATAGCAACCCATAATGATAATGGGTCATAACCGAGCAGACAGGGTGACATTGAATCTTTTGATGTCGTCACAACTAGTCAGACCAATATATAGGTACGTTATTAAAAAACGCTTCGAAAAAAAACCTCATGAAAAATGGCAAAGCATAGTAATAGTAATAAAATCTCTTTCAACTAACATTTTTATTACTTTTCTAGACGAAAATGAATGATTGCGGCCTAGGATCCCAGCTAAAAGCCTCTACATTACTGCGTAAGAACTTTTTTCTTCGAATCAAAGTGCGTAGTAGTAAATCTGGGTGATTTTATCGTTTCACAGACGCAATTAACCAACTTTTCTTCACAAAACGTTCGTTTTTAGATAAAATCCTTTCTCGAATGTCCTTTTATACTTCTAATCAGATTGTTTCAAGTTTTTATCGTTCGAGTTGAGCCTAACTGTATTGGTAGTCTTGCAAGTGACCGTTTTGTTACGAACTTGTTCCATAAACGCGGCAAAATTGCATTTGTCATTGTTATTGAGTTTGTTTATTTGTTTTTATCTTGTTTCTGTTGTAATTGGTAGCTGTTGGACTTAAGGGTTTATGGTTGTTGAAGTGTAGGAACGTTATTTTGTACGTTTTGTGAAATAAAACTTGCTAGTTTATAAGTGTTATATAAAATTATATTCTTTATAAATTTTTTTAAAGCTTTACTAGCAAAATATATCAGTTGGCATTATGTTAGCAATAGTCATAACCAACTTTCATATCACCCTTTGGTAAAAACAATAACACAACACAACCGATAACCAAATAATTTTCGCGTACAACAAAAATACGAAATGCGACGCACATACATTTACAGTAAGCCGAAAAAAATGGCAGCATATTTGATACAAAGGCCGTTAAATTGCTGTAAATTCGTTAAAAAGCATAAAACACTGGTGGAAAGTGTACGCAGGGCTAACGGTATTTAATCCTCACGTCAGAATAAGGCCGCGTCAGGACTGGGCGTGATTTACAAGCGACGTGCTGCGACAAACTCGACAGCTCAACCCACGGACACGAGGCATGAGTTCGGGCGAGCCTCGAGCCACTGACACTGGTGATACGCTTACGGGAAATAACGAAAGACATTTTAATGGACTTTGAAAGGTTTTTTTGAGACCTTTTCGAGGAGATATGTGAAAAGTGTCAGAATAAGGCCGCGTCAGTACTGGGCGTGATTTACAAGCGACGTGCTGCGACAAACTCGACAGCTCAACCCACGGACACGAGGCATGAGTTCGGAGCGAGCCTCGAGCCACTGACACTGGTGATACGCTTACGGGAAATAACGACAGACATTTTAATGGACTTTGAAAGGTTTTTTGAGACCTTTTCGAGGAGATATGTGAAGTTATATGTGGCGTGCCCTTGGAGAGGCCTATGTCCAGCAGTGGATGAGAACAGACTGATGATGCTGATGATGATGTGAAGTTAAGGGCTGTTTTTGATGTTTTTAAACTTTTCATTATTAACATTGCCCTACACTACGACAGTGGTTCTTCAGGTTTTCTTTGTCAAATAAAGTGACAAAGATTCGCGTATATTCTAGAAAAGATCTTCACTCTCTTTCAGTATTGACTGAAGACGGATTTCAACTATGAATAACCATTGTAATGTAGTAGTTATCCGTCTGTTTGTATGAAACAAGCTTTATGAACAAAATAAACGATCTGTGAGCTTAATACAACCTGAGCTGAATTTTTGATAAAATTCAAGTACTTAGTGTATAAAATAATTTTATACAGGCTTCATACGACTACACAAAATGTGCAAAGAAATTTACTTGCAAGATCTCATGAAAAGCAATAACCCATATTATCAAAATCATTATTAGAATCAATTCTAAAAAAACAATAAAAATTAGCACTTAAAACGAAGCTATTAAGATCCAATATCTACTAACACAAACTGAGTTGATACTTAGTCCGTATTAAAAAAAGTAGTAACAGCTTCGGTTCAAAACGGAGCCAATTAACACTGCCACAAGCCAATGAGCGCTTTGTGAAAACGAGTTTTTATAGCCAAGACTGTAACTAAAGAACTTTAAGTAGTTAGTACTTTTTTTAACTATCGACTTTAAAAGTTCATTGCACACGACACAAACTCGTTTGTACAGTATTGACAAGTTTAAAACAAGTTATTTATTTCAAGACCTTCTCTTTGTAATCTATCTGTATTAATAAAAATGAAGTGATCTTGGGTCGCTAAAACTCGAAAACGGCTGGACCGATTTGGCTAATTTCGGTCTTGAATTATTCTGAAAAATCCAGTAACGGTTTAAAAGGTGAGAAATCTAGGTTGCTGTGCGAGATGCGCAACTCAAGTATACGATGTACCGATAGTAGGTAAGTCATCCTTAGCACACATCTTTCCATAAAAAACATACCTTAGCTGACTACATTTCCACCAGTGCTATGCTATGTGTACCAATGAATATGATTGGTCGAAACCAAACGCATCCACAGCAACGTAGCATAGCACATCGCTGGTGGAAAAGCATCCCAAACACACACCAATACCTCACAAATACAAATAAAAACATCATCGTTAACGTTACCAATTATTTATTAAAATACAATGTCAGCCATCGGTTCCTTTAACCATTGTTACGGAACATAAATCGTTGGTTTCGTCGGCGAGAGTAGACAAAACAACGATTAATATGGCAGTAAAACTAACGACAGCACATTTGTTACGGCAATATTACGGAACTGAGGTACTGCAGTTACAAACAGACAAACTAAGTATATGTGTGCACAAAAGTGTTATGATACCTCTTTTGTTGTATTGAGTTTCGAATTTTATTTCACATATTTTTATGGTCCATGCTTTGAATTGGAAAATATTAAAAGCATCGTTCTATTCTGGTATTGTTCGCGAGAGAATTGAGTTGCATATGCAGCGTTAGGATTTGATTGGTAGTAGCTTAGCTGGGTGCAATTTTCTGTTTTATTTTTTTACATTGTAATAGTCATTCGGTTACATTCATTCTTATATTTGCTTTTTGTGTTGAAACATCAATACGGTTGTACTACCGTTTCAAGTGAGACCAAAACAATCATTAGGGTTGTCAGTTTGAAAATAAAATAAGCCATTTTAACAATGGATAAAATACAAACCCTTTTTTTAATGCATATAAGTCTAAATCCAAACAAAACTTAGAAATCTCAAAAACCGTCAACAACAAAATTTCGAATTCACAACTTCTTAAACAAAAAATTAAAAAGAAAAATACTAAAACAACACAACACTGTCCCCAGCTGTACTTGTAAACAAATGATTTAACCGCGTACGTCTTCACGTCCGCAAATCATATCTAGCCGGTATTTACATTTGGTTTCTTCAACTGCGACCACGGACGACCATTTTGATTTATTACTGTGAAACTGTTACTCGTTTATATTATAAGTTGCAGGATGGAGCGACGGTAAATTAGTTGTCGTCCGGTAACGATTTGATGGAGGAAGAAAATGTAGTTTGTCATTTTTGACCTAGTTAGTATCTCTGTTTGTGGTTGAAAAGTTGTTTTTGTTTTGAGTATTTTTTTAACGAGTATGCCTGTGAAGACTAATGTCTGTTGATGAAGCGAAAGAGGTATTTATGATTCGTAGCAATTGGTGTTTCATTGCCTCTGTCTACCCTCATGGGAAACAGGCGTTAGGCTATGTATGTATGTATGTATTTATTAAATTATTGTATTGGACCTATTACATACAAATCGTGGAGACTCATATATGCATGCAGTGACGAACGTCTTGTCAGTTTTATTATGGTGTCCAGATTGTTTTTTTTCTTAAATAAGTTGTTAAATAATAATTTCAGAATTATGTACGCTTTCAGTCTAATGTTAAAATGGTTAATAACAAAGTTATTATTCAATAATAAAATATTTATATATATTCTATTTCAATACTCTTCATTTAACTCCAGTGTACCTGTAACCAACCATACAAGTCATACAACCACTACTTTCAACGAAATGAAAATAAACAAACTTTAAAAGCATGTTCATAATTTTCATATAAACTTCATTACAATGACGTCAGGCGCAGATAGCCCTTTTCATTAAAATGTCATTATATTAATTAACTCTGTAGTGTTTAATATACACGCAACATTTTAATACATAAACTACTATATAACTGAAGCTCCTTTGATTTATTTACTTTTATACTAGTTTCTGACTGCGGTTTCACTCGCATACTCCACATTTAAAACAGGTTCTGTATTAATACAGACTGCAATCTATGTCTCCCCAAATTTCACAAATATTTGTTCAGTACTTTTTATGAGTAAACGTATCAAAAATCCATACGTTCTCACAAACTTTTGCATTTATAATAATTATTTAGTACCTATAGTACCAGAGCTGCGGACTACCTAGCGGGTTACCGGAGCTCTGGATCGAAAAGCAGGAGTAGGAACGGGGTGGTTTTTAGTCAGTAAGAGTCTGACACTCCCTATCGCCTCGCCCAAGGCGAGAGAAGCCATTGGATAATTTTTCCACCTCAAAAAAAGTAACTATAGTAGTAAGTGTTGGATACTAGGATAATAATATAGTGTTATGAGAACGTATAGTGTCTATAAAAGTGTTTATGGAGCGTGAAGTTAGCGGTTCCATGATTAATAGCACCCAGAGGCTCGGAGTTGCCACGAAAATTTAAAATATGCTTCTCGTTGAAAATCTATGAACATGTGCACTATGCAGTTTTGTGGATTTGTACGTGAACGGCACCGATGGGATTTTACTTGTCTTACTTAATCTTTGTTACTTGTTTGTTAGTGTAAAAGACTTCATAAATTACTTACACGTACGAGTAAAATATAATTAATTGACATTGAAATACATAACTAAAAAGTTCGCACACACACATCCTGCACGCGTCTGTGCACGGTGTTTATGATGAAGAGTCCCTCTGTGACTCGAAACTAGTAGAGCTTTTCTCCATTAATGTACGTGAGTAAACCGTATTTTTAGTTAATTATGTATGTCTCACAATGTGTATGTTATGATAAAAATATTGAAATATTTCCATGAAACGTCAACTACGTAAAATATAAAAGCTGTACTATAAAGAGGACTCTTGAAGAACGACTCTTTATCTACCCAGCTGTAGGCTAGCTTACATTCACCGCAAAAATCCGAAGTCAAACAATTACCTTCATAAAAACGACAACAATAGTTCGGAAAAACTCCGTCATTTAAATGCTGCCGACCTTTTCAAATCGGTATAAAAAGACTTTTTTCTTACAATCAGAGACAATAAATAATGGCGAAGAAATGAAAAGAAAAGCATTTCATTTCAATATACATTTGTTATGTACAATGGCCGATTATATTTATGTCTTTATGTATAATGGGGTATGTCAAGTGGTCGGTGGAATTGGACCCCCTTTGAGGTAAAGGTCAACATTGAATGAAGAGTTCTTTGGTTATGTTGAGTCACATTATTAGGAGAAAGTATGCAGATTCAAATTTAAAAATGAATGTTTTTTTTACGGAAACTACGCTAACAGCTAACCAATCTTAGTCTAGAAATTATAAAATCCGGAGCTGCGGACTACCTAGCGAGTTTGCCGGGGCTCCGACTTGAAAAACAGGATTAGGAACGGGTTGGTTTTTAGTCAGTAGAGCCTAACACTCCCTCTCGCCTAAGTCGTGATAAGTCATTGCATGATTTTGCCATATTAATAAAGATATTATAAAATAGTAATTAATATTACATCTCTTTCTATGACTAACAAAAATAAAAGGAACATCTTAACCTACAAAACGAAAACACAAACAAAATAAAACAAGCAATTAAAAAAGAAATCCCGATTCGAATAATTCGTTCGTAAACAACATGTAAAAACATGTTCAAAGTTCGGTGCGTACTGCGTAATTTACCCCGCGCGTGTTAATTTACGCGTTTTTACGCAGTCTCCGCTGTTGTGTGCCGGCCCTTACGCGCCGTAGTGATATATTGTGACAGCTTTAACGCCATTTTACGGTTAAGGTGCGTCCTGTATCAGTTCAAGTGTTGTTATTTATTGACTTGTTAAGATTTTTGTGTCCAACTGATTTATAAGGTTATGATTTTGTACATTAAGGGTGTAATTATTAGATGTTATGATGAGTGAAAGTGATTTCATTTTGATTACTTTAGATTTTTTTGAGTTATTTTTAATATCTCTTTGCAAAGAAGGTTTACTAATTAGTATACCCAAATTACTGAACTGGACACAGCATCGATATCTTATTATACTTCCTAATACGTTTAGTGTCATAATAGTAGTTTAAAAATAGATGTTAATAAAAAAATTAAGATAGTTTTACATGCAATCGAAAAGTATTAGGAAGTAATAGACTTTCGTTTTTGAAAACATCAAAAGTATTACCTATTTTTGGATTCCACACCCATCAATGCTTCCCTAACAAAAGAAAAAAGAAATCCTATCGAAAATTTAAAACGCCCTTCTAACCTACAAAACACAAGTTCATTGTAAACCAACGAAATATATTCAGAAGCGACGAACATAAATTTTCACAGATAACATCTTCAGCGATCAGAAAATGTAACTATTCGCTCTTTTCAAATAAAGTTTAAACGAAACAAAAAAATAAAAAATATTTGTTTTAATCGTTCTTTTTGGTTCTACTAAGTGGATGGATATTAAGAGGCAACCTGTCGCTTTTAGTAAGTCTAGGATAATTTACTGCCACGCAATCGTCATTACTTATTCTTGGATAAATAATAGTAAAATGATTATATTATGTTTTATGGTGCAATTTGTTTAGTTTTTACCAATGCCGAGCATACACGAAGACTGTACCGTACCTACTGTTGATAGAGCGGAAGAGGTGTATGTAAGATTCGTAGCAATTAGCGTGGCGCTCTATTGTAGGGACAATGCCTACCCCCATGGAAAACAGGCGTGTAGTTATGTATGTATATTATCATGACAAAATGAAATCCTCAAAAGACAAGTCAATATGGTTCACACGCTTGAAATATGTATATATATATGCATGTTGAAGTAATGTCCATGAAAGTATCCTGAAGTAAAATAACAATTTCCAAATATCAGTAGTAATTACATACCTGGAACATACATACTGGAGCATGAAAATATCACTCAATGTTCAATATGTAGCGAACAATTGTAAGGCCATTCAAACGTGGCCTGGTGAAATTAGGCTTAGTTCACAACGTGGCCTAGGTCGATAGGAATGAACGCAGTCCATTGATATGAAACTACAACATATGCATGTTACAATTATGGCGCCCGTGTGTATGTGTGTGTGTAAGAGGACAACAGTTTCATAACGGTCTCAATAAATGTTTTGAGAGTTATTACTTTTGATGACGTACAAAAAAATGTGACAATGATAGTCTAGATTTCATCTTCAACTTATAATAACTTTTTTAACAATTGTATGATTCAATAAATAAAATGTTATTTATATACGAAACACAACAAGTGATAGAAAACTGGTTTTAACGAAAAGCTCATCTTGTTTTCATTTTTATATTACAAAATTAATTTTAAATACGCCTGTATTCGTGATACGCACCAATGCAATGTTACGATTCGTCGTGACACACACACATTTAAAAACTAGTTCAATCTATTGCGCTCGTCTGTATGTGGGGTTGGTTTGTGAGTTTACGAGTATGTGGACGTTGAATAACATTCATTGAAATTTGTATTTCAATGAAATGTTTGAAACATAATTATGGCAACGTAAAATTAGTGTGGGGACGAGACTGACTACATAATCATTATGAATTTTCTCGTCAGTATAGTGTAGCTACTCGTATTGAATGAAAGACCAATAGAAATATACAATCATTTAAATTACCGTCTATTCATTCACACTCTAAACTAGTTATCTTGTGTACTGAAATAAGTACCAAAACTTTTTTTTTTTGTTTTTCTGGCCTTTGTCACAAATACCTGCCAGTTAACACTCACATGTATATGTATAGACATAAAAAACAAAGATTTTCTTATAAGTTTATTCCACATAATCAACCATGTGTTACTAGTGGTATCTACTTCTTCCATTGAGGTATTTATTATCACTATCATGGACATAAACTGCCTACAAGGGCCAGCTGAACAGTTCCGGCGAGCGCACTCATCTGTGGACGCTTGATAACGCCACCAATCACTTAAATTAAGCACTGTGTGGTTTGAGTCGCCGCGTATGGGTTAATTTTGTCGAATATGTGATCCAAGCGTGGTATATCTCTTAATTTTACTGAAAAAGTACTTCTAAATAAAGAAAAAAGTATTTACTAGATACTGTACCCATAAACATAACTTTAAAACCTACAATTTTAGGCACATTCATAAAAACTTTGATCATTCAATTTGTAAAGGTCAGATCGCCAAAAAAAATTAATCTCAATTTGTTTTATTACCGTACTCAGTGACTACGCCGTAGCGCGTAGCGACGTAGCAGCGTAGCACCGTAACGGTCGCCCTCCGAGGCGGCCAGCCGTTAAACGGCCTATCGTAAATAATGGGCTGGGTTACTAATAAATGAATAATTATCGAACGGTTGCCATTTTACAGGGGCAGCTTTCAGTAGACGCCTACTCGTCGATGAGAAGTCAGGAGATAGATCATTACAATTTAATTGTACGGATAAATTGGTTTTTAATAGTTTAGATAGAGCCTCAAGGTGACTAAAACTAATAGTATTACAATGTAATAAATCTAGAAAGCTATTTGCTTTAACCAACACAATCACTCTTTCCAAATTAAAAGCACCCAATAAATCACCCTGTGTAAACATTTGAAAACGAACATATTAATTAGGTAAGCAATTAATTTTTGTCTCGAAAACAATCTACAAACGCAACTAGCTAGGGATTAATAGGTCAAGCGCGAAACAACATAAATCAGGCGAACACTAAACGAATAATTGATGGTACAAATGGACGCACACCTCCCCCTCCTCCCCCTACTATCCCTAGTTTCACGCGAAAGCTAAGCGAATTAATTATCAACGTAGCTTGTATGGGATATACGAGATAATGTGTTGTGTGTACATAATTTGTGTATGTAGCGATGAGCACGAAGGTGTAAAGTGTAAACGATAAGCAAATATTGGTACATTATCGTATTATTTAACGTTCAGTGGAATATAAGGCAAGGAAAATAATTATAAGTATGAAGATATATTTTTTTAAAACGTTGCTCCACACTAATATTATTGTTTCCTGTGCTATGGGTGCGTTTACACACATAAAATTTCACATATACAAGATACCCAGACCTGAAACATGAGAAATCCCTCTACCTCGAAACTAGAATTTCTCAGTGTATGACGATGAAAAAAAACGGTTTAGTCACATAAGTGAGTAAACCGTTATTTTTCTAGTTAATTTTTGAAATAAGTTTATAACAAAATTAGAGTTTGAAATATAGAAATGTTATATCTAATACAACATTCTGTATTGTGTATCATTTGAATACAATTTTGGGAATCGACTCATGACATTTATGAAAATGTGAATGTAAAAAAGATATTAAACTCAAAATTTCATTGATGTGAGTGACAAAGTGCTTCAAATATATTACCAACGCCTGAAATAAAATTCAAAGAATTCTATAAACGTTTTGTGTCACATTATATTTTCCATTGCGCAAGTACATTGAGTAGGCGCTATATAATTTGATATATCAAATTATATTAGTTACTGAAACCAGATTTCATATTTTCTTCTAATTGAAATTTTAGGCTAATTGCTCAACCGTTTCTTGGAAAAAGTGGTCAGCACTTTTAGGGTAAACGAAGTAATTAGATTCTGATATAAACTGAAGGGAAAAGGCTTCTACGTGTTCGTGTTACTGGGAGCCTTCATTTTGATTCTGTGGTTTTTACTTCTAAAAATAAAATTATCCATTTAATGTGGAAATCAAATGTTATGGACAAGTGCTGTTTGTACTCTAATGAGATTTTTTTCTCGTCCAATTCTCCTTGCATTAATTCCAAATAGAAGTTCAGTGTGCCATCAAAATTCTTGTCTCGTACGTAATTTAAAAGGAGGTGAGGTTGAATGTCAGTTTTTTTCAGACTCCCTTTCCATGACTTTTAATAAGATTGCTTTGTTTTGGTCAATAGATTTTTATTTAGGGAGAAAAATAAAACACGTTTTTCGTGGGCAAACCTGTACCACCTGATACATTTGATGTTAGTTGTTCGAATTATTTTTCAAACCCCGAACATGTTATTAAAAACTAGAAGAAATTGTCACGTTCAATTTAGCTCACAGAAATACCACCTACCTTTTGGTTCAAACGAATGAAAACCCGTTCGTAGCAATTTAAGCTACGGCGTAGCAAGGCGTAGCGGATTTTACTACGAAAAAAATTCGAACGACAAATTAATGTTGTCAACCAGTTTCCATGCCCAGTACAAGACAACGTAATACTCAGAATCCTGTTGAATATTCACTTACATTACAGGAACTGATAAACCAACAAGACAAACACAAATTACCAACACCAACATAAATTAATTATTGTTTAAACAATAAGCGTCTTAATGAAACCTGTTCTATGGTGTACCGAGGAAGGGGAAGGGATCTCAATTAGATCCTATAAACACCCTATTTGTTATGTTGTACCGATAGCAAACTTAGACAATCTCTTGATCAAACACATTACAGTTAAGATTAATTTGAAACTGAAAGCGATTTTACATGGTGTAAAGTTTCAGTAGTATGAGTACTAGTAGATAAGTTTGTTCTGTTGTTTTTATGGAGACCCTTTTTGATGTCTTGTGAATAGAAAATTTATGTAATACGAATAAATAAATGTAAATGTATCATTCTAGTTTTGCTCGTAACTACTGTTTAACAGATTTACAATAAAATTACATCAGGCAGTCTTTTTAATATGAAATAAATGATGGTGGTTAATATTTTTGGCAACACATAACTACCATTTTTATAAAATATAAAACATAATTATCCACAAAACATTCAATAATATCTGCGTGGCGTACCAAAACATGATTGACTTGCGCTGCAATTATTGAAATCCAACCTCGTCATTTCACATTTCCACATATTCAGAAATAAATTGCAATTCATAAAAATCAGTAGTGCAAATAATTTCAGAAATTTCCGTTTAAATGAATGTACATAACTTTTTGTGATTAATTAGCACTCCTCATATATGTTAAATGACCAAATATTTAAATGCCAAACACAGTACAGAGCGGTTGTACAAATATTCTCAAATTGAATGAAACTATTCCGACTGAGTTGGAGTTTCGTACGGTGATTTGATGCCTCGGGGCTCGCTACCCGGGACCCGACGAGTTCCGATTACTTCCGAGGTTTCACGAAGCTAAGATAAACGAAGCGTTAGATTTGAGTTGTAGTTTTTGCGTGAAGTGCTTGTTGAAATGTAATTAAATTCATGAGCGTTGAGCATGTGGTGTCAATTTATTCATGAGAAAATTTTAGTTATAGTTTTTGTGCAAATAGTTTTTTACTACATTATTATTTCTATTCAATTACAAAAACATATTAAATAAACAAGCAGGAAAATTTACCGAGAAATTCTCCATACTTTTTAGTGTGGTACTTTAAATAACTGAATCTGTACTTAAGCAAGCCACAGAATGTTACCAAACATGTCCGAAATAGCCAAACGAAGTGCCCACATACTTAACGGTTACCACATTTCGTGAGCTGTTAGAAGCATGCAGTTGTCACAATGTAATAAAGTGCAGTAGTTGAGTCCATAAAGACAATTTTTGATATAATGCTGTATTAGAAATCTTCAGAAAAAGAGAATTGTATACATAATTAAGTTGTTTTGTATATCTTCTAATTTAAATGGATGCGTAAATATACGTACACGATAGAAACTGTCCTTCCTTGTAATAGTAATCTCGTAACTTCTGTAGCCTAATCAACCAACTCAGTCGAGCATAATAACGATACATAAACATACTGGTATCATTACGTTTATGTATGTTTGTATGTATATATGTATAACCGGATACAAGCATAGCTACGAGGCTAAAGATGATTCAACATCATACTTAATTATTGAAGGTCTAAATATTCGTCAAAATACACTACAAGTATACTAGCCAACAACAAAACAAAAACGACGATATTACAAACAATTTTCGACCATCGAAGCGCTATTATTAATGATGAAAATTCAATACATCTTTCCACGGCGGTCTATCGAGCGTAATACAAATTACACCTTCTACTCCTACACGTGACTGTGTATTGTGAAAGCATATAAAAGCGTAGCGTGTAACAGTCCAAGTAACGCACGCTAATTGACAGATTGAGTGAGCAGCCACTCTGCTACCATCGACGGCGTAGGGTGGGTATGGGCTCACGGATTTAATGGGAAAGAAGACTTATATGAGAGGAGGTTAAATTATTCAGATGTACGGTAGGGGTAATGCGATTAATTTGATAGGTATATGTACTTTAGTGAAGAATTAACTAAAGATTACGATTTGTATAATATTAAAGTAAAGTTTAATTGTTATGACTGATTATTTTTATGACATAATAGACTACAACACGAAGTTATGTTTGTTCTTTTAATGGAAATTTTTGCTAGGTATGTAAGCAAGTTTTCCGTCCACAAAAATTACACAAATTAAGTCATTGACTGCCAATAGAAAACTATTGAAGGCAAATCCTCCGCTAACGTCGGTCACCGGTGACCACCACAGCGTTCAATGTGTTAATCAAAAATATTAGCAACTTTTTTATTTCACATTTCATTCTTTTCTTTATAATCCTTACAGTCACGATTAATATTTTATAAAAGGGAAAATCATTAAAAAGTCCCAAAGTTATCCTTCAAACATGGCAACCCTCTTACGTGGTACAGAACTGGCGTCGAAGGTAATGGGAGCGATTTCATTCGGTAGGCACACAGTATCGTATCGAGCTGATTCGATTGTTATCGATTGCAGATTCGATTATTTTAAATAAGCGCCGAGCGATTGAAACAAGGGGCACAAAAGGTGTGATGACTTCATCAAGCAACTTTTGTTAATTAAGTGAGAATGAATTGTGAACATTTGTGTCATTTTCGTTTGCTCCTTTTATAAAAATCTAAAAGCTTGTAAAATGAGAAATACTCGTGCAATACAACATATGAATAATTGAAATGCTTTTTATTTCATATTATATCAAATATTTATTTGCCTGCAAGTGTATTTCGTCACTACGTGATATATTTCTGTATTGACGTAAATATGAGTGATACTGTCTTTGTGAGCGCTATTTATTATGTTTTACATTACTTTTTAAAAGTCAGTTTGCATATTATCAACGATTCTATTATTTACTTCAGTGATTTTCTGATTACAAAGACGTCCAAGGCTACTAAAAATAAAACTATCAATGAAATATTGATGCTTATTATTACTACGATAAATACCAAAATAATGTAGCATTAACAAGGCGTATAATACAACAAAGGTATCCATATCCTTTGCCCAATCAGGTTTCCAATAATAACAAACAATGGATGAAAATAATTGGGATATACGAGACGCTGGTACAACACGTCCGTACGATGCCAAACATACTGCCACTGAATCACTAATTAACGAAGATTTACTTCGAATGACATTCGAAAATATATACGTAAACATGCATATTATGTTAGACTGAAGTAAAATGTAACTGCACTTTTCACACAGTTATAGTATGAGTAGCATGTGAGAAGCATATGATTCATGTAAGAATGGAAACTTAAAATACAGTGAGATTCGAAAATATTTGTCAAAATAAAATGCAACTCAAACTATGAGATGCATCTATATTAGATTATGTCATTGACATTGGACACGTTAGAAAAAAATGATTATGTATCACGTGTATTTTGTACTCCCGAACAATTTACTTGTATTAATTAGATTTTACATCTTTACACTTTAATGTATCGATATAATGGCAGATCAGAACAAATATTGCAAACTTTCCCTAATGAAGTTTTAATGTTTACCAAAGTTTTAATTGTATTTCTTAATTAAACGCTGTTGTTGATAATTAATACTTGTAACTTGTATGTTCTATGTATCAATAATGTTTTATGTGGCAAAATGGATTATATATTTTTATGAACGAAGTGTGTGTTGAAAAAGATACGTTTTTATAGTATCATTGATTTGTGGCTAAATCTATTGTATGAGCTGTCCATTCCATACTATTGGCCTTCTGTAATTTCACACTCTGTGGTTTCAAGCCCAATATTATACAGGGGAGGGCTATACATCCCCGAAGTGAGGGGGGGTTGCTACGAGTTTATTTTCAATTCCGACAACAATACGCTGTTTTTCTCACAAACTACCCACTTAAATATAATGCGGCCGATACGGAGAGCTGTGGAGCGTTTTTATTCACGTGTTTTAGAGGTCTTAAGTTATAAAAGTTAGCGGTTGTCATAAACTTAAAACATTTTTTACCGCTCAAATCTATGTACAAGGAGTAGTCTTATTTCATTTCTTTATAAATGAAAACAACAATTCGTTCTCCCTTTGCCTCTTATTAAATAAGTGTTCCACAAGTTATTTATAAAATACCTAATGACTTATGATAGTCTTAATGATTTGAACAGGGGCAGGGGCAAGGCTAAGTACGAGTTTGTTTAACGAGATCGAAACGAGACCGCATTCGGCGCTTTGATTGGTTGGTTCATTCGTGCCGGCCAATCAGAGCACCGAACGCGCTCTTGTTTCGTTTTCGTTCAACGTAAAGCAAACTCGTACTAAGGGTACAGACCAGGATATTTTTTTAAGGGATTTTATTAAATTGACAACGCGAATGTCTTATGGCTTCTACTGTTCAACACGAGTCTCTCAAGAAAGTATTTTATTTAGAAATATTGTTTCGGGGCGCACACGACTCACCGATAGGCATTCTTGCTCAGATACGGCAGGTATTGAGTTAAGAGATGGAATAAAGAAATTGTAACAGAAGTCCCATTGTTCACAATTGTGGCTTGACTACTGACCACTGATTTTAATGAGACTGTTTAATGTATTTTTTTCAAAAATTAAAGGCTCGTTCTCTTTCACAGTACAGTTTTATATTTTCTCAGTGAATGTAATTTTACTACGAATCACATCGCGTAGTTAGGCTGTGTGATTTGGATGTTACTGATCCTCAAAAAAGATATAAAATATTGTATTTGTGTTAATATAAATATCTTTCTATATTTTCCTTCACTTGTAGAAGTTTAAAAATAAAATAAATATGTATGTAATCACAAATTTTGGAACTTCTGTTCTTTCTTACACTGTGACAAGGGCACGAAGGCTAGGAAAAGGTAACAATTTAAATTCACCTATGCACGATATATTTGTGGTTTTTCGGGCACACTTTATGGCGTGAATGGGCCGCTTTATGTAGTCGAGTGATTTAATGATGTTAGGTTTGTGTTGTATTATAGTTTTTTTGTTCTGATATCATAGAATACACTGAATTAAAGAAAATGAGTGGTTAATTTTGTGTGTTAGATTTGAAGTAAACCTTAATAATAAAGTAATAAGATCAGTATTTGCAAAACAAAGGTGAAGGGAGTAATTTAAGCGCGTCAATCTAAGACGTATGTGGTTTTGCGTAAAAGGGAAACGAATCTTGTGTGAGCGAGTGAGTGAGTGAATGAATGAATGAGTGAACGGTTTATGTAAATTGGTAAAATAAATAATGTATGAGTATTGGGTACGGGTTAAATGGGTTCTTCAATTCATTCGATTTTCAAGGTCACGGTGCATACAAAAGTTTATTGATACATTTTATTCATCAGAACTTAACAATTGCTAGGTTTTAATTTATTATTGTACCAATATGTACAAACCAGTTCTGGTTTAATGGTGAAAAATAAATGTTAAACTATGTATATTTCTGTAACAGATTAATAAAATAAAAAATGGTCTGTATAATTCAAATAATTCTTCAGTAATTTAAAAGCTAACAACATAATTTGAATAGCATCATTCACTAGATCACACATACTCACTAATACAAACGAAAAGAAGTAAATAATTATATTGAAGTAACGTAAACATTTTTTTATAAACACCCTATAACAATAAAAAAAACATCCAACCACAGAATACGCACACATAGAAACAAGAAAACGAAATATCAGTAACAAATGTATGACAATACGCGTTGCCTTAAAGACGTAAGAAATACGAGATCCAGGGCTGGTGACAATGTGTTCTAGTGTTACACAGGCTGATGCGACGCCTCCTAGTTTGTTCCTTAATAATACAGCCAACGATGGCAGATGGAGTTTCACAGCTCTTTGCATAAGGTGTTTTCACACACTGACGTATATTTAGATAATATTTCAAGACAAAGATGAAAAATAAATCTTAACATGTTAACAATCACGTAGGTCACTGGTGAGCGGAGTCAGCGGAGCATTTGCCTTCAACAGTTTTCTGATGGCAGTTAATATAATAAGATCTTAAGTTTTTAGTCACAAATTCTCAGAGGACATTTAAATTCTCAGTTATTGCTACCGTAAAACAAAAATATTACGTGTAACATACATAATAACTATAAAACGGGCTTTTATTTCAGGCTTTACAATTCGATAGGACAAACATTTAAAGGTTTATTCAATCACTAGGAGCCGCTGGATGCAGGTCGCTTTCAACCGCAACTATCTTGAACTCATTGGGGGATGCCTCTGTTTAGCAGTGGACGACTTATGACTGATATGACGATGATGATGAAACATTTAAAAACTATAATCTAACACTTCTATACAAATCTTAATTGTATAACATCATAACACCACTAACGCATAGCGCGTTGTGGCACCCACACAAATGAAACCAGTTTGAAGCACCTTTTAATAAAAGAAGTCGACTGCACGCGAAGAAAATTTCACTTTACACTACTCGAGGTTCTTCGGTTGCATTACGCTACTCGGAACATTTTTGAGGCTTCTTAAAACCTTCATAAGGAGTAATAATAAGTATATAGAATGCAATTTCATTACCTACCCCTAGAAAAATTGAGTACACGTCATTAACTAGAGTGCATGAGTTAATAAAATGTGTGTATTAAGTTATAGTGCACTTTTATGAGTTCTAATGTAATCATGTTGTGACTTGGATTTAATTAAAAATGTAATAAAAGCTTTATTAAAAGGTAGTGTTTATTTTTATTGGGAAATGCATTGTTAAGAGTGGAAATGTAGATGTTTTATATGTAGGAAATGTAGAAAGACACATTAACTCACTGAAAAGGTTTTTACAAATTAGTTAGAGGCAATTTAGCAGTAAATCAAAATGAATTTTTTGAGAGGGAGTGGGGGGGAATTATGTTACATTGACTTTTCTCACCGAAGGTAAGGCGAGAAGCAAGAGTATCAGACTCTTACTGATTAAAAAACACTGCGTTCCTACTCCTGTTCTTCGAGCTAGAACCCCGGCACCTCGTCAGATCTTAGAAATCAATTTAAAATCACAAAACACCCTCATTAAGATACCCAAAACAGAAAATATGAAATTACTTAGCGAAAAAATTCACAGTGACATTATTAGGTCAAAATTTGACGTTCCTTTAAACGATCCCAACTCAGTGACCAGGACGGCGTATAATCTTATTATTATTTCACAGCTATTTTAACAAGATATTAATGTTAATTCTCTCAAGACAAAGATTAAGGAGGAGACTTGGTAGGGCCGCGATGAGAGGGATTTTTTACGATGTGATTATAAAATACGATGTAATAAACATTGTTGTGGTTTTAAAGTGTTTGTTTTGATGTTAAAGCTAATTGAATTGAAGTATCAAGATCTGAAAGTGTCGTTAGAAGTCAGCGTTGATTTACAGTCATAATGTCCACAGCTCATAAAACTTTATTGTTATAAGCTAGGGAGATAAAAATAAAAATTGTTTAGTTTTACAATTTTACTAACTTCTATCACTATTTGTGTTATACGTCCCGTGGGGGTGAACCAATTGCTATATACTAGGCACAATTTCAGACTCCGTGCTACTATTAAGACATTTAAGAAAAACCGAAATTAGCCCAGCAATACTTTGACCGACCCGGGAATCGAACCGGAGACCATTTATCCGGCAGTCGCACTTGCGACTATTCGACCAACGAGGCAGTCTTTCACACTTATAATATTAATATGGTTTTATAATCACGCAATACATATTTTATGACTGTCAGTATACACTATAGGCTACCTAACAAACTTCAAGAACAAAACCGACATCGAACCGACACCAAAAGCTCCACGTCGACGTCCACAAAACACACACCGCTCTAGATTAAATCAAGGTAACCGTACCCATCTGCTAATCCTATACACAGTAAACTGTGCGAACGAATTACTGTAATTACGTTCGGCTGTGCCCGCGGGGAATAATTTGTTGGTTTTCGGACCCTAGCGAAATGTAACACCAGCTGCGAGGGTGAGTCCATGGGGATAGCTAGTGATGGTTCGGTGTATGTAGGGAAGCGAGTTCGGATCATTGTCGCCTTGTAGAGATATTATGGAGTGCTTGGATTTGAGTGTGGGCGAATGATTGAGAGATGTTGATTGTGATTAGAGTTTGATATAGTAAAAAAATAAATAGTAAGATCATTCTCGAATGAGTTTGTGACTAAATACCGTATAAAGGGAGAATCTTTTACCATATTGGCGCTTGAGTTCTAACACCGAGAACAAAAAAGTAATTTTTGGGTAACTAAATTTGGTAGGTAATCACAAAACGCATCGAAATACATACGTAACGTGCTTTGGTGAAAAAAAATTAATGGATAAAAATCTTAAAATTCTAATAATACTGTGCTCAACTCGAGAATCGAAGAGACCCTCATATTTGCACGCATACGACCAGAGCCGATATTATCTCATGTTTTACTACCAAAATGACAATATTCAACATTAGATAGCAACATACACAGGCCGGTCTTTTTTATATCTTTATTTATTTTGAGGCTTATGATTATTATTAAATAACAATGTCGGCGCCATCATAGCTCGTACATAGACATACATACATACGTATATCCTTAACTATACTGAGACATCTTGTAAGATAAGCTAAGCGGTCTGTTTTATATTAAAAAATAAATCGAATGAAATGGACACTAGCAACGTTACTGTGTCCACCCACCAAAAATGTAATCTAATCACAGGGCTCATAATATAAATCCACCCTTCAATTATTTGAAGGGTGCTGACTGTCGTGAGTAACGCACGCTTGTGGTCAAGGTACAGATTACTCAAGAGGGGGGCCCATGGAAATTTTATTTGATACTAGCGGACCCGACAGACGTTGTCCTGTCTACACGTCTTTAATTTGAAAATTTTAATCTTTTTTTTAATAAGCTAAAACATTCTGGACCTTTTTGGTGAAAATTATTATTCAAATGTTATGACAATATCTAACGTCATTAATATTTGACACTGCGATGGTAGCGCCGTCTGTCGGATCCAATGTAAAACATTCCAAAATCAACAACTACTAATAAATTAAAAATTAATTAAAAATCCTTTGTCCAGCGGACAAAATTGTGAATCTAAACCATTCTCAGATCCTCTTGAACACACACAAAAAGTTTCATCAAAATCCGTCTAGTCGTTTAAGAGGAGTTCAGTGACATACACACGTACAGAAGAATTATATATATAAAGATATTCATTTGGTATCTGCTTTGTTGTCTCGTTGGTCAAGCTGTTAAAGATTTTACATGAAACTTAAATTAACTTTAGCAAAAGGGATAATGACACAGTATAAAAATTAAAAATCGAATTAGTGCATCAATCAGATAATAAAAAATCATTCATTTTGTTATTTAAGAAAATAATACTTAGATAAAACGAATTAAAGTTTAGGAGTGGGAGCGAATACTTAGAAGTGACGTTACGCGATATTTCAAATCAATATATCATCGAAAGTATTTGTTATTAAAGATTACGTCTTCAATTCTATCTTCAAGGACTTGTATACCATAGTAATTGACATGTATAACATACAATGTACTTGCAAAGAATGTCAGCATAGTTATACAGTGCATTTAAATAGGATTCAGGCATCAAGCCAAGTTCATATTAAACATTGACACACAAACGAAGTCATTCCAAAACTGATAATTTTAATTATCAAACACAACGCCAAAATTCACGGATATTTATCAAGGCCATATTAACGTAAAGCGTCTAATATTGCCAACTGCAATTCTGGCACGACTCTGTCCCGTTTAAAACGTTAAACGGTAACAGTGCATTTAGCAGTTGGTAAGTTAATATGGCCGCCGCGTAGATTATGGCCAGTATTATCACGATAGTGTTTACAACGGCCATAAAACTAATTTGGCCATAATGAGCACCCATTAGTCGGTTATGTATTACGCGGCAATTTTTAATGTAACTCTGTTGAAAAGTATTGTGTGAAATTCAACTTTATTTTTGTGTGGTTAAGAGCTGTTTTTTAATAAACGCAGGGATGGAACAAATTTATTTTTCTCTTCTTTATATAAATAAAGAACGTTATAAAAATAAGCGTAAAATAGTCACGAGAGACATTTTTTTAAATTTATATTGCGAGAAAATCTCTTAATGTACTGAATAAACAATGTAATGAATGTATGATTACTTAAGTTCTATGTGAAAAACTATAATTATCACTATCATTAAATACATTTTAAATACAGTAAATAAACAAAAATATCACGGTGCATACTTATCGCATGGGACGATTAATATTTCATTAGAAATCCACCTGTAACAAAAGAAAAAATATACATTAGTACATTGATTCAATAATATACCTATGGGCCGCCATAGAATGCTTCTCGCTGCAATTGTATAGTGAATTACAGACTTCGACTTAGTGAACATTCACGGACTTCTTAAGCAGTTATCAATAGCAACTTCAAGCTATTGACTCTGCAAGAGCGATCCGTGTAAGTGAATCACTGGTTAACTGCGCTCGAGCAGTCCGTATATGGCAGATTTAGAAATGCAGAATCACCCCTTCCCAATACTCGATTCCTCAAGAACCCTCAGTATTCCTAAATTCAGACCAAAAGGCCGGCAACGCACTTGTAACGCTTCTGGTGTTTCGGGCGGCGGCGATTGCTTACCATCAGGTGATCCGTCTGCTCATTTATCGGCTTATACCATAAAAAATGCAGGTTGCCTAGTTTATTGCCTTGGGAATTGTGTTTCAAGAGATGACATTTTTTTATAGGAAGTGCAGAGAATGGAATATGTAATAAAATAACTTTACATAGATACCAAAATATCGTCGAAGTAGGCCATATAATAGCTTAATAATAAATCACAGAAGATATTAATGTTGGTTGTTGTAGGTTAAAGTGAAAATGATTAGAGCATAACGCAAATCACAGGGAAAGAGGGAACTTGGATCATGTTTATGGATTTTTTGGGAGAAATTAGGACGCAGGTGGGAGAACAGTACCCTTAGTATGAGTTTGTTTTACGTACCCTTAGTACGAGTTTGCTTTACGTTTAACGAGAGCGCATTCGGCGCTCTGATTGGTTGGTTTATTCGAGCCGGCCAATCAGAGCGCCGAATGCGCTGTCGTTTCGATTACTTTAAACGTAAAGCCAACTCGTACTAAGGGTACTGTATACCTTATTAGGCTTATAGATACCATAACGTATCCACGGCTATGCGAAACCAGTACAAACTGACCGTTGAGTGTGCAGAAAGATCATACAAATCGAGACCATGATAAACTGGTTTGTTTAGCTAACAAAAATCATATCAGTAAGATAGTGTTAAGTAAAGAATTAAAAAAAAATCTCATTGTGTATTTGAAGAAGGTAATGCTCAAAGAATTAAGAATAGAACACGTGGGTGAAACCGTAGTGTTGTAATAACATCACATCCTTTGTGATATATCACGTGGGGGCTTTGTATTAAAAATATCTCATCAAAGAAATAAAAACACACAATAGATAGAACAGTATGGCTATCATGACAAGGTATTGCAACTACCAGTACCTCTACCATGAGTTTGAAGCAATATTATTTGTCGATAGTTCCTAGCGACGACGTAAATTTTTTGTATGGCAAATTTTAGTTCTACAGGTGACCGGTAGAGGCGTTGTAAAATTTGCCATACAAAAAATTAACGTTGTCGCTAGCGACTATCGATAAATACTATTGCTTCAAATTCATGGTAGAGGTACAGTTGGGTACTACGCCTACGGTTGCTAAGGAACATGGCGTCCTTAGTTACGCCCTCTACAACATACAAGCCACTGAACACTGATTCATCGTTTGATAACTGATATTGATAGTTTTGCATTTCCTTCTCAAGATACGAGGGTGTCATACTACTGTCATTATTGCAAGGTACTCTTTCAAACAATTATAGTAGTGAATAGGGGTTTATGGGTAGACGTGCTCCATCACAGGCTGCATCATCGTTTACATAAAGCAAGATAGCGGCCAAATGTGTATAAAGCACAAATGTAATTATGAGGTAAAAATAGCATTACTGGTTACTGGTAAAACTACCATGTTTAATAAAGAATAACTATGGATGGACTAAGATTTTGTAACTTGGCGCCATAGTAACTTTTATCATCATCCTTTGAATTAAGAACGTAATTTGTATGCACTATCTGCCACATAAGTTTAACAGGCACTTGTATGAAGGTGGTGAAACAGGCACTTAGTAAACCTTATTGCTTAGGTTTCGTATTGAAGATTCTCGTTACTAGTTAACACTACGCTACGCCAGACAGTATAATTATATGTATAGACACTACACATCAATACAAGGCACCCGTCACCATGTTTTGCCATCATCAATTCTGTACGGTGCCGGATTAATGAATAATTAATGTTAAGTCTCCGTGTTCGTGCCGTACACGATTTAATTTTCATTTGATTTGATTGTTCACGGCCTGTGGGAATGCGTCACATTGTGAAGTGTAACGTAAATATGTGGGAATTGTACGAGTGTGTGATATATTGTTTTTGGTATTTGAAATTTCATAATTTTGTGATGATTTGTGATATATGTTGGGTGGTAGATATAGCTGTTGCACGTTGCTTTGTTAGAATTTTTACGTATTAGGTTTGTACGCTTAGCGTAACGCGCAAGTTAATAAGAATATTTAAGTTAGTCAAATTTATTTACGATGTACTTACTGTTCTTTTTTTTAAAGTAAAATCTTTTTTTTTTCAGTGGGAGAAAAACGCGTTGTGTCGCGACTTGGATGAGGCGAGAGGGTATGTCAGGATTCTTAGTGACTGTAAACTACCCTGTTCTTATTCCTACTCTTTTAATAGGAGCCCCGGCAACACATAAGGTGCTCCGCTCCTAAGCCCTGGCTCCATCTGTGAGGTGTGCGCGGGATACGACACGCCGCGCCGTATGGTCGGGTCTGGTTCTGATCTGACAGAGATCATCATCTACCTACGTTTATTATAGATTCAAGACTTTACTGTTCTTACTAAATTGAGTAAATTTTATTATTTATAACTTTAACGCTAACAATATTTCCGTCGATATCGGCTTTTCGTTTTTTTACACACTTTTACATAAAAAAAAGGATCTCAAAGATTTTTCTTATGTAGTAGAAAAAGCCGTATCAGAGTAACGTGAACACGTTACTCGTGTGAGTTATAGGTTGCCCGCAAACTTTTACTATTTTCCCCTAGCACAAATTTCAGGGATCCGCATCCACAAGTACGTAATCCTGATTTTTACGATCATCTATAAAAATGTTCATTTATATCAAGTTTTAAATAAATCACTGGCACATATTTGAGAATCCTAATTTTGACTTATATTATATGAATTTTATATTTTCAAATAAGTATATTTAAATTAGGGAGTGTCTTTAAGATCGTTTGTTTGTTGATTATAGTTCAAAAATAAACTTAAACTAAACAAAATTAAATCTAAATTATCTCTTTTGAAATTATCATTAAGTACCAAAAATATAAATAAACATTAAATAAATAACCGATACATACCGAATCTTTCAAAAAAACCTACCATTCATACTTTTCCATTATTCCACTTTTCGGTATCCCACGGGAAACCTGATAGAGGGAAGGAGGGGGGAGGGAGAGTTCAGGTGGGGTTGAGCAGATACTCGGGCGTACCAGTTGAATTATATTGTTATTTCTACGATCAGGAATCGATTGTGCGTCCCGACGGTACGCGGTTACTGCGTACCTGTTCCATCTCGCGGATAACTGTGCAGTTTGGTGGTGAAATAAATGTTAGTAAGAAATATTTAGAAAGAATTTTAAAGGTAGTTATTTATTAGTTCCATGAATTTACTATACACGTCAAGATTATTAATCTAATATGGATAAGTCATAAAAAACAGCAAAAGAATTCCAATTTCCTTTACGAAATGTCAATCGATTCACAACATTAAAATAAAAAGAAAATATGGCCAAGTAAGTAATATCATATAGAGTAGATAAAACATATAATTTCGAGAGACGAACGTACGCCAAAAATTCAACACACAAGTAATATTATATGAGAGTAAATAAATCCCCCCTCTATATGTCGGTCGTCAAGGACGATATAGCCTTTTTTGATTAACGCCACAAGTACACCGTCTCAAGGAAAGGGTTATATTATAATATATTTTGTTGTAGGGTTGTCATATTTGAGATTATTACAATTTGTCAGGGCTCGTATCGTGATTGAATCGTCAATCTCCTGGAAGGCAGTCGTTACGTAGGTCGGGCATGAATGTAATAATAGAAAAACAGAGCTAAGGAAAATATGCTTTCTTTGCTTGCTAAAGGATACCTTAATCTTCGGTAAAGGATTACCTAAGCCGTGGATTTGTTAGATGGATTGACTTTCTTGTTGATTAAATACGAAATCAATAATTCTTTTTCGGCTATAATATCAGTGATTCCCAAATGGTGGACCGTGGATACTAGTGGTTTGCAGAAGACAAAAAATGGTCCGAGAAATGAACAAAAAAATATAGTATAAGATTACACCTCTGTCCAATAAATACCAGGGTTAAAGCTTATACAAAGGAGACAATTGAGAAATGTCACAATTTTTATAAATATCTAAATGAGATAATCACTAGTGTGGGACAACATGAAAAAAGTAGTAGTAATAGTGGTCCCTAACTTAACAAGAATTACAAAACTGGTCCTTGACCAGAAAAATTCTTATGTTATATTCAAAGTTTAGTAATGTTCGGACAGCATTGTGTGGATAGTTAAATTATTGTTTTACCATAAAAAGTCAACACTGTACAGTTGTTAAAAGATATTCTACATTGTGAACATAAATATCCACATTAAAACTACAAACGAAATACAATTTCAATTCCGGCAACCGAATCCTTAAATCCGCCATTACATTTTCACTAAACTCTAATAGAACGCGACAGCCCTATTGCGAGCCACAGCATAAGAATGTACCTACCCGCAGAAAAATATCCTGCACTTACCCGCCACGCGTATTACTACTACTTATGTTTTATGTCAAAACATAAAAGTATATACGGTCTTCTGTGTGAGAATAACAGAAATAAACGGATGAAATTTAAAATGAGCGATGGTAAGAATAGCGTTGCTATGAAAATATGGGGGGTGCATATGTATGTGTACATACATACATAGCGCATTAAGTAGGGGAGTGTTATTCTTGAGGAGTGATGATTACTGATGGCAATGGTAGAAACGACGCGGCTCATGTGACAAAATCGACGACATAACATGTAAATGTGATTAATGCAATAGAAGTGTTCATTCCAATAACAATAAGAAGAGAACTGTTCTCAAACATGCCAACAAAAATCAATTCCCAAGAATCAAGTACCTACAGCAACATCGTGATATATTTATGCAAAACCAAGTTAATGCAACCCCCAAATATATTCCAAACACGGTCCAAGTAGGACTTAAGACCGCAAACTTTCCACTTTACCGAAAAAACGCACTTCTCCTTACAAAAGTCGAGGAGCGAAGAAAGAAACTTCCATCATTATTTATAATACTTTTTTCACGTGGATAAATATAGCCTGCGGCTGTAAATGCGGCCACTCTTGGAAATTTATTATGATCTATAGATTCTCAGTTCTCTCTTCATAAACTCAAACACCCTTGGTATAGGCCCGAAAAGTTGGAAACTCGACTAGAATTATGTCGCAAGTTGGTACCCTTCGTACAAAAGTTATTTTACTACTCCACTAAGACTTTAAGTACGGAATGAAGATGGGGATAATATAAAAAAGTTCCTTTTGCAGTATAAAAAAAATTATAGCAAGAGCGATTTCTATAGAATTCGGTTCAAAGTCGCAAGGAGCGTTTAGCTTTATTGGTTTCAAGTGGCAAGTGCCGTTAATACCGGTTTGGGGAACTTTATTATTAAAGCCTGGCTGAAATGAAATAAGACCATTCGTCGAGATGATGAAGGTTCAAACTCAGTGGCACTTAGCTATAAAATTGTTGAAATAAAAGTTAATGACTTTGTTGATGAAATGTTGTATTATTTTAGGACTAGCTGTTACTTAGAACTTCGTTTACTTTCGAAATTTAATTAAAGCGCCTTTCTTTCTCTCTGGTCGTTCTTTCAAGTCTGAGGATCCTGGTCAGCATCAGGATTGCCTTCTGAAGCGGACGATCTGCTTTCAGCAGTTTTTGCCCAGCGTATCAAAATTTTGAGGATTAGTCTTTCACCTGATCAGTCATCGGGGAACGTCCGCGTGATTTCTTAGCTTTAGTGTTCCTGTTTTTATAATATTTATGTGTGTATTTCTCAGACATTAATTTTGCAGGAATGTTTAAACAAACATTCGTTTATTTAAAACTGACAGACTATAAAGCAGTATAATATTGATATCCATTATGTGAACGTACAAATTTTAAAGATTATGAAACGAAACTCGTCCAAGCAGTCTGTCTATAAGCACTATTTGGTTAAAATATTTGTTATAATAATAAGCAGCTTAGCCTACCCATGCAAGCTGCGGACTACCTAGCGGGTTTAAGGGGCTCCGGCTCGAAAAGCAGGAGAAGGAACGGGGTGTTTTTAGTCAGTAAAGTACACTTTGTTATAAGAAGTAAGCATGATTTTCCAAACCTATCCATGCAAAGAGGGGTAAATTAATCCATTCACATTTTTTTTATAACAAATGAACTTAACGCAATCAGCAATTTGGCTATTGTAAACTTTTGGACCGTTTCCAATCAGGATGCATTTCCTATTCCAATCATATCGTCTATTTAAGGCATTCTTTAAAGCCATTACTATCGTTCGCGTAAGATAAACGTTCAATAAATCTGCTTAAAAGACGTTATGTATGGCGAACATTTATTTTATCGCGAAATTTAATTTGAAACCTTGTATACTTTTGAATAGTTTCGTCTGGTGAGGAAAATAGCTGGAACCTTTAAAATCTGCAGATTGAACACATAACATATATGGTATAATCGTTTGTTAAAATATTATGTAAGTTTATACAACGTAGACTTTGTGAAAAGTGCCAATTAATTGACTATTGCCTCTAAATTCAAGCACTACAGACTTATCCAAGCAGAATTTTCAATAAAAGTATTCCACTAAAATTAATTTACACAAATAAAAATGTAAAATATTTCAGTTAATCAACACAAACATAAATTTTGAACAGAGCTCGAAATAAATTCCTTTCATAAATCAGAACCATCCGCGCTATCATTTTCAAATACCGATAGCTACTCGAATTAATTGCTAAAATTACAGTATTTTAGTTGACATTGCAAAAATATATTCCGGTTCAATCTGGTAAACTTCGCAGCGTCGACTTGTTTGAAATAATTAAATTCCATTCTCGAAACATTCCCTTATTATTATTTATTGGTACGAACTACCCCCGAGGCCGGCTCCACTGTTGTATGTGCTATTTTATGAAAATTTTTGTTATGCCTTATAAACGTTGAGGATATTTTAAATACAATTACGGAACATAGTAGTTTGTTGTTTTTAAGAATGGCAACACTTTTATGAGGTTGTTATTTGATAGCAAATAGTGATGTTGTTTCATGTTGCATGTTGTTTGAATATTATATGTCGATGTTTTGTTTTTGTATTCAAGTGTCTTTTTGGTGTATTATTACATACCATTACAGTGCTTTTCTACCAGAGATGTGCTATGTAGCAATGCTGCGAGGATACAATAGTTAAGCTGTGAAACTATGTGACCGTTTCCAGTGATACTAAGATATGTAGCGCTACAAGTAAGATGTGGTATGAAGATGTGCTGCCGTAAAGTAGCTGTGCGAGGAAGAGGCGCAGCTCAAGTATGCGATGTATCAATAGTAGGGAAGCCATCCATAGCACACATCTGTAGCACGCATCTTTCCATATAAAAACATATCTTAGTTGAGTCCGTTTCCACCAGTGCTAAGCTAAGTGTACTAATGAACATGATTGTTGAATACCAAATGCATCCACAGCAACGTAGCATAGCAAATCTCTGGTGAAAAACACCCTCTTAAGTGTTCTATATGACAAAAACATGAAGATTTGAAGTTGATTGTGGTTCATATCTTCAATTAAGCGACTAATTGCACAAAAATGCAGTGATTGTCGAGGAAATACACAGAAATATATTACTATTATAATGAACTATGTACCGGAATACGACATTCAGACAACAGCGTGTTCGCTTTTTATCTCGATGACGTCATTACTGCGGTACACTTGAGAGCAAATGGTCCTTGTGTCGAGTAGAAATTGTGTGCAAAATTCGAAATACAATAAGAAAGTATGAGAGCTCTTTTCCAATCAAATAGAACAATTGTATTGTTTGTTATAAGTATATTTTTTTGTTATTACGGACAACTGTTTCGTTTATTGAGTGGCGATAAGCAGGTATAGATACTTGTATTACGTATTAGGAACATGAAGATTTTTGATGTTAGTATAGTGGATCTGAGAAGTTATGTTTCGATTTTTGTTTCTTAGAACCGACGAAATATTTTTTAAGATCATTGCCCCACTCTCGCATTTACTCCTGTGTCGTGTGTGCGTTTATAAACATACAAGTGCACATACACATAACACCCAGACCCGAAACGACTGTGAATGAGAGTTGCTTCTTTAGAAAATCGAAACTGCTTCGCGTTGTACACAACCAGTTGCCCAGCCAACGCGCCAACAGTGTAGTCAAATATGTGTATTCAGTGTCAGACTCTTCATCTATTTTAATAATATAACTGACCAAAACTGAGACCAGTGTAAGTTAATTTTAACCCTAGCCTTTAAGAAGCAACGAGCATGCCGTACATAGTAACAGGTACTATACAGAAAATAAGTAACAGCAGCAGTATTCCAAGTCAAACCATAAAAATACATAAAATACCAAGATCATTGGCAGCTGTGAAGAAAAAAGTGCAATTTTCTGGAGCTCAATACGAAGAATCCAATCGTGAACAACAAAACTGCATCGCAGTGCTTATTAGGTGGTTACAAGACGGAGTGGTGCAGATTTCCCACGAGAACAAAATGTACTGGTTCATCTCGCAGATCAAGATACTCTAAAATGTCAAAACTCTGCAATACATTTTCAACTTTATCGTAGAAGAATAAGATCGAAAATTCATTAAAGGAATTCGACAGATTGATGTAGTTTGATCTGCAGGCGTCTTTACCAGACCTAACGATGATGAGCTTCTGTCTGCTTTCTGAGGTGCATTGTGTAAAATTTTAATTTAAGCACAAATGACTCGTTTCAAGATTTCCAGAATTGCTTTACAAGTAGACACTGTAGTTACAGTTGTATGTTAAAACGTTTATCAATTTTATGTTGATTTTGTTGTACTATACGTTCCTTAGGAAATCCTTAGTGAGGCTCTCGTCACTAAGGAATTCCTAAATCTTCTGCCTTTGTTCAGCAATAGGTACAGGCACTTATAGGATTTTGTTGATGATGTTAATTCCTTAGAAAGTAATGAGGTATTAATAAATAATATAGCTTATAATTATAAGAAATTAACAAAAAATATTTCAAGTCTTTCTTTAAACTACGACGATTTACCAACAACACCATTTCACATTATGAGTCAGAAAAAAAAATCGACACCAATAAAACCGTAAAATGCCTTCAATGGTAAAAAGAATTTCCACCACCGTCACGTAACTGCTGGTCGTTCACTATCCTGATTGAATATCGATGGGGTCCCTCAGGGCAGGCCGCCATTGTTTTCCCATTGCGCGCCACCATGGGACGATAGATTAATGATTATACGTGGCCCCACCAAATTGTTATGGCATCATTTGTGGAAATTCATTTTTAAATGGCGCATAATCGATTAGTTTTGTATATTGAGGCTTTTATGTATTCCTGGTATTATGAACATTATAAATTAATGTAGTACACTGTGGAATATTCCAGTTGAAAAGAGTTTAACATTCTGAAAAAAGTATTAATAGTAAAATGTATCTACGTTCAATTATTCTAAAATTGAAATTCAATAAAAAGTTGAAGAGTTAAATCGAATCATAGATAAGCACCCGAGTGCTATCAGCAGTGAAGCGTATAAAACGAAAAACATAGAAACAAAGAAAGATAAAAGTATAATTTGAAACGAACGATTCAAAAATTCAAGCAGAATTGAGACGGACACACTCAAGCCGTAAACAAAGTGTGGCCGTCACAGAACTCGACACCTGCTCCTATTTCCCGTAAAAAAGGGCATAAAAATGGCAGGATGGGGGAAAAAAATAAAAAAGAGGAATGAGGACATTAGCCAAACAAAAGGGAACCGAGAGGGTCATAACTCGAAGCGCATTTTCCTTTGTCACTGTGACGCTGCTAAATCCGCAACTGACGTTATATTGTTTAGGTTGAGTGAAGAGTTGCGATTTTTTGGCGCGACATCACTTCATTGACATAATTTTTCATTTGCATATTAACATTGACAGCACTTTACTTTCTTAGCATTATTCACTTATAACACAGAGTTACTCGTAGATCAACATAGACTATAAACAACACACTACTAAGATTAAATACAGTTAACAAATATCAAACCTATACCTAATGCGCTCTAACAAGGTGCGGCTGACAGATTCAGTAACGTTTCGTATCACTCTTGAAAGTTGCTGCGGTTTAAAAATTATGCTTTAATATTTTAGCTGTATCACATTCGTATTATGTTTAATCATTCGGATGCGTAGTTAATTAAATTAAAACCAACCGGAATGTTCTAGTATTCTAAAATCTAATGAAGTGAAAAATAAATTAAAGTGTTATGCGTATAACGTAAAGCATAGTCGTGTTTAGTGATGGGATGTACGGCTACGATGGATAGGTAGTCGATGTTTTTTTAAATAAAAAACGAAAATCGTGCGTCGTTCAATTATCATTCTTAAAAAACCTTTAATTATGTGGGTAAATCCACTGTAGACACGGCGTCTCTCTGCCCAAACCACATTGACATTATCTGAGCAGAAATATGTAGTAGGCATTTTTCATAGACATTTCCGGCGCCATTGATAATGCGTGGTCGGTACTTAATCTAACATATACAAACTAATATATATCCTTGTTTTCTTCTACGGTTTTGTAAAACTGTAACTCTGAAACACCTCAGGGCTCGGTCATAAAACATTTATTTTGACAAGTATATACACGTAGTAGACTGCACAACTAAATAACACACACATTTAATAAAAAAATTCAAGAGAATTAAATGAGGATGCTGCGAGTATCGATAGCGATAAAAAAAGATTTTTCTAATGTCCATCCCTAAAGACAGACGTTAACGTCATACTGGCATTTGTCAGCCGCACCTTGTTATAGCGCACAGGGTATAATCAAAATTACATTTGTAACTTTTATAATGAAAGCATAACTACAAAATTAAAAGTAAATGCCCAACCACACTAAAGAAATAACCAAATCGTCCCACATTTGAACTAAACCCAAATGAAACCCAAAAGACCAGACACAGTCGCAAGCGTGAAAACAATTCTAAATCCATAGGTACAGGGGACATCGTCCGTCGTACCTGGGGATCGCTTCCACTACTCATTTCATGCATATCATATGTAGGTCGGCAGAATTACAAGCGTTCTAGTGTCACGAACATTAATCTTGTGGCTCCAAGTGGATTTGTGAGGTCTGCGCTGTCATTGTTTATCAGCTGTCAAACGTGTTGTACTAAACATTTGTGGGATTTTAAGGGTTGTAATTAATGTCCTTTTCTAATACAGTTGTATGTATGTAATTAATAGTTTCGTTGATCTGGCTAGGTCTTTGTTGGGGCGGTTTTTGGTTTGTATTATGGAAATACTTTTTTGATACCTGTTGGATATTTCATATCAAAGTCTAAATATTCAAGTTTCGACTTGACAACAACATTGTTTGTATTGTATTGTTTACAAATAAAATAAATGGTAAGATACAAAACACATTTATGACACAAAACACCAGACTAATGTCCATCATTTATGAAATAACCTCTTGTAAGATCAGATAAAAAACCGGTTTCATCTCGAGACTTAGTATTTTCTCCGCGTATTATTTCGAATCCCAAAACCTGAGTTATTTTTCCTGAAATCCTCCACAAAGCAGCCTATCTACTATTTCATTTACCAAGAGGACTATCTATATCGATTCCTTTGTTCTGTTTGAAATTCGTTTCTCCTTGAATGGAGCATTCGAAACTTCGCCCCGGGGCAAAAGCAGCAATGTAAAGGAATCAAAACGAAATAAATGATTTTCTGCAAGAGATCGTACCTATTGAAGGTCGTTAGATACTTTTATCTACGATGTATATCATTTTTAGACGTACACAATACAAATAAAATAATGAAAATATGAACCTCGTGGAATATTGTCTATTTACTTACTTTTCGAGGTATCCAATATGTATAGGGTACGTGGAGGGTCTTTATCTGAAGATTATCTGTTATTGGACGTCTATTCAAAATGAATCGTACGATATTAAGATGTATGCCATTACATTAGGCGGAGAATGTATGAAAAAAAAATCCGTTTCATGGTGGATATCCCACCCACACGCACGAAGCGCTTCGCTTCAAGCTTCCTTGTGCGAACGGCTAGGGAGTGGAACTCCTTGCCGGAGTCTGTGTTTCCTGATGGGTATAACCTAGGTGTCTTCAAAGCCCGAGTGAATAGGTTGCTTATGGGCAGACGTGCTCCATCGTAGGCCGCATCATCACTTACCATCAGGCGAGATAGCGGCCAAACGTCGGCCCATTTAACATAAAAAAAATCGATGTTCCAAATATACTAAAAAAAATGTCCCATTACTCGTATTTAGTACTACAAGTAAGAAACAAGTCAGGCGTTTAAGAAAATAGTTTGATAACACTTCCGTGATCATAAAAATATACGAAGATCCTTAAAGAACAAGAAGTTTCTGTTGGCACATACCCTAGAGAGATTATCAGGCATGGATTAACCAATTCATTAGGGCAAATATTCAAACATGTCAGTATCATCCTTGACCCCAAACCCACTAGGGGGAAACATGAGCGATAACGCGCTGAGCCTCTATTCATCACCTACAATGAAAGCTTTGCAGATAAATCGCGGCCATTCTCATCGTTAAGTAACAGCCGCACTGTCTCTTGAACCATTCCAGTTGGGTGGATACGGAAAAAATATTAACGTTTGTGTTTGACTGCTGAGTTTCGGACCAACTGATACGGTAACGCTGTATAGTAACCTATACACACAAGTGGTAGGTATTTAAAGCTAGAAAAAAAAAACTTTAATAAAAAAGGAAGGAAATACTAGGAAGGGCAGATTGTCCTTCCTAAACTATTTAACTACATGACTATGTAAGAAGAGATGGTAATAAATGAACACATTATTAGTAACAATCAGTCTGATTTTAATTTTAAATCAATGAAAAATACAAGCAAATATTTAAACAATAAATAAGAAACAGAATCAGTATGAAATGAGTAGTAGTTAATGCGCAAAAAATTAAAATATGAATAAGCTACAACACAAATTTTAAGTTTTGCCGCATTGACTAAAAAAATAACGTTTCGACTTCTTTTAGGTACGAGTATTATTTTTCGCATTTTACGAGTATTATCCGGTTTTTCACATCGTTCAATATTCGGCCTTGGAAAGTTGCGTGTACTTTGCGGATTGACAAAAGAAACCACGCGATAAAACGATATAAAAATATTTTCTTTTAGTTGAGTGAAAATGTGATATTTTGAAGGCCTTGGGGGTTAAAAGCTAAGCAAAGTCAACGACTGTGTAGAAAATTCTAAAATTTTAAGTGGGATCTTTTCATATTTTGATTTATTATGATTATTTTTATTTAGTAACAATTTACACACAGTAGGACTACATCGATTCTTGCACGGAATGAGTGTTACGTGTAAGTGAAATTGTATGTTTGTAAACGCACCCACGATACAGGAAAAAGTCCTAATGCAACATTAAATACATTAAATTCATGACCACCGGTAATTTCTTAATAGGTAAACCAGTACTTCTACCAATCTACTTTAACTACATCAAAAGGCGCTCCATACAAAGGAAACTATTTCAAGAGGAACAAACCGATGACTTTCTTAATGTCATAAAAGTGTTCGTACATTTTATGATCCTATTTCCTGGCCAGTTATTTACTCCCTGATTTGTATCTAACATTTTATATATCGTTTTACTTCCGTCAAGCATGGACTCGTAAAATCCTATCTATTGGATAAGTGATTTTAGTATGATGAAATGCACAAAAGACTAGTATAGTACATTTTTAGTCATAGGATAGTACATCTACAAAAGCATTTAGTTCATGATTCCATTCCCATTTTGAGTTATGCTATGATAAATAAGTCTATCAATTATCTGAATTGCTTGCTTCAAAGATACTTCAGAGATATCGAGTTAGTTTAGAGATATATGGATATGATATACAAATATTATACCATTGTTGAAATACAAGATATTATTACCGCAGTAGCCAAATTAAATTCAAAACTATAAAATAATGATTAATTGAAAATTTGCAACCACGAGAACGCCATTTGCAACTGTCACAAATTCGCCAGCAGGTCGACAATCGAGTATGGCAATACATAATTCTATTTCTACATGATTGACAGCAACACGCAGCAATAACCAGAGCTTATAATCCAAAATATAATCTACATAATATTAATATGTACAAAATAATAGGGAGCTCAGACAATTATGTTTACACCTAAGCGATTCTAATTTATGTATAGTTTAAGCCTTTCTGTGAACGTCACACGTTATTTTTGTGTTTATTTTTGTTACAAGTACGAATGAAGGTGACACGAGGTGTCCCGTCGAGACAATCTATGAATTAAATGGTATGGAATTTTATTTTTATGTTCTTTTGTTCAATGACAATATATTTCTATGTCATTGTTTATTTTACATAGACTTTGATAGATACAGTTTTTATTATTCGTTGATAAATGTAAAATGAAGAACTGGGCTTCTGTAATATATTTTTATATTTTAGTGATGATTGAGTTTATTGTAGTTGTTATATGTAATGAATCTTACAACCCAAATATTATTGTGAATAACAAAAAAAATAAACTATTACTGAAGAAGCCTGAAACAACGACCTCTGATGACACAGTTAGTAGCCAAGTATATGTTAACGAGTCTTAACAAAGAAAAATACAGATCATTCGTTTAATTAAAATATGGAAATCTTGTTCAAAAACAACGAGGGCCCCAATATACGTCCTTGTGGCAGCCCACCAGAGCTACGCTTGATGTTCCTAGAATAATACGTCACGCCGCTTAATTCTGTCACTTAGGAAATATTACTTGAAAAATGTGCTAGACATTTTGACATCGGTCGTGTCTCATCATATCTCCAACGCTTTTGTTACAAAATTGTTGGATACAAAACGTCTAATGAAACAAAGGACTCTACAGCCAGCGAATATAAATTTAATTATCAAACTCTTACTTTTGGAGTTCATTACAATTTAGGTGAGACGGTATTAGGCAGTATCGTGGGCGAGTTCTGAACAATTTTATTGTTTTTCTTGGAAACATATTTATGGGAACCTAAGTTTGCGGACGGATAGGTTTATGTAGGAAGTAATAAAGTATAGGAAAAGCAAATTGTTCAACATAAGAGCCTCTTTACTAAACTTATGCCTACTAAAAACACAGTGTGTTTAAATAGCATATTTCATGAGAGAGTTCTTTTGTCAAGTCAGTAAATATTGTCTACGAAAACGATATTTTACATCGACTTTGCAACACAAATAAAAAGTAATTTAAAAACGAAACAGACTAGTATTTACTGTGGTAACTTTCATGTTATGCAAATCACGGGAATCTAAGTTAGTCGAAGAGATCTCGGATTCTCGGCTGAAGGGTTTTACTGATAGCCTGGGGCAAGGGGGACTAAGGGTGTGGGGGGAGGGGGGGAGTTGAAACGGAATATTGTATTAAACGCAGATATCCCTTTTGACAAGTTTTCTTTGAAGCACCTGTTACGGCAGTGTTTTAATAACTTCCCGATACTTGTAGGTCTTTTCGACTTAAGTAGTGACTTAGGTTAAGTAACTATTTTAGGTTTCAATAGCTTTACTATATTATCTTCTAACATATGTGTTTTATCGGTAAATGACAAAAAATCCGAATTCAAATTCTGAGGGCTTAGCACGAGTTTGCTTTACGTTTGAAGAATCCGAAACGAGATCGCGTCCAGTTTTCTGATTAGTTGGCGCGAATGAACCAACCAATCAGAGCGCCGAACGCGCTATCTTTCGATTTCGTTAAACGTAAAACAAACAAAAAACAACAGTACTTAGTAATGCCACAATTAAGATGACAAAATATGAAAGACAAAACAACATAACGGTCATTGCAACGCATTATATGAGTAACATAGCTACACTCGACCAACATTTTACCGTGCAACTGTACGCCGCGCCGGTCGTAGAACGAAACGATCTGAGTTTATGTTCAGCTTAGTCCCACCACTTGCAACCGCGGTGAGGACGCAACGTTTCAATGCAGGTTGATGTTTGACATTTGAATAATTCTAACATTGTCCTCTATATATGTACGGTTATAAAGAATCTAATTTAAGAATGGTTGCAACATTCTGAAGTAGTTCCAATAAAAACTTGTATAACTTTGTATGATTATAATTCTGTGCTTTGTAGTTGACTTGAGTTCGAAATACTACTATATAATTTCATATTAATTCATACGCTACTATATAATTTCGTATTAATTTATGATAAGAAAGATAATTATTTTGGTTTTGACTTTAGATACAATTTTGTTTTAGATTCAATTTTCTTTAGATACAATCTAACATTTTACACGCATCACGATCATAGCAGCCTAGAAGTTTGTGTGTAAGGGTACTTTTTCATCAGAGATGTACTATGCTACGTTGCTTTAGGTTACGTTCATTTATACGTTCCATTAATCATATTCATTGGTACACATATTTGTAGCTTAGCACTGGTGGAAACGGAATCAGATAAGTTATGTTTTTATATGGAAAGATGCGTGTTATGGATGCGTGCTATGAATGGATTTCCTACTATCGATACATCGCATACTCGAGCTGCCCATCTTCATAGCACATCTTACTCGCGTCGCTATATAGCTTAGTATCGGTGGAAATGGTCGCATAGTTTTACAGCATAGTTACATAGCACCCTAATGCGGTCTTGCATACCTGCACTGCTTTGAAGGAAAAGTTTACCAGTATTTACTCTCTCACCAAACATAATATTATAGCAGTAAACATAATCAGTACCTATTTTATCACTAGCACTGCAGTATCGTGCAATAATGAGAACCAAAACGGAACCAATGACGAGGGAAATACAACGGCGATACTCATCGGTGATTAACATTACGATAGTAGTTGCTAATGGCATTGGTCAGAAATGTGATACCCATAAGTTCTGGACGCAAGCCAAATAGCAAGCATGTTAGTAATTACATGTGAACAACTGAACCAGCTTGTAATTTGTACTAAACGCGGCTTAATTTGGTAGTCTTAGCCACAATATTGCTTTGGCCACAGAGTAGTGGGTCTGTTTTCATAGTAGTCAGTTTAAGATGCAAGATAGTTAGGGAACAATAAGTTAAATGGGAGATTTGCAGATTCTGGTGAATCAGAGTTCTTGAAATTTTAAGGTTTGGTTCACATCTGACGGAACATGCGTCGTATAATATCGGTCGCGTAACGCCAAAACAGACAAATTTATAGAAAAACATTTGACCGATCACACTCAACCGATGATACGTCTAAAGTATTTTACGCCAGATATGAACCGACCCTAAGTTTTGTCAAAAGTCACGTTTGTATGTTAGGCATTATTTCTGATTTTACAGCTTATTTCTTATAAAGTTTTTACTTCATCATTCCCTTTAAAACACTCCCTAAAACTCAAAATAAATTCCCTTTAGCTTTCCAAAACTTTGCTTTTCGGTAACAAAATAAGTAAAATAAAGTCCCCTACACACAAATATGCATGATAGCTGCGATTGAATCGTGTTAGGGTGGCGATTTACGCTGGTGACGCGTTAATAAATTTTGTCCAACAGCAGGCAAGCGCTGCCAGTTGGGGCGTGTTCAGACTGTAATAGTTCACGTTGGACTAGTGCTAGTGGAACGATACAAATTGCGTACCTCTCTCCAGGTAGATGTGATCGGATTTTCAAATTTTAGCTTCAATGTTTTGTTATTTTGATTTGGATATTTAGAGATTTACAAAATTAAATAGTTACATGTATATCTATAAAATTAACATCAACATACATAACCTCACGCCTGTCTCCCATGGGGGTAGGCAGAGACAATGGAACGCCAATAGCTACGAATCTTACATACCTCTTTTGCTTCTTCTACAGTCATCAGTATTTTCATGCATGCAGGTCGGTTAAGGGTACTTTTAATTTGGCCCTTCTATAATATATCGCCAATCTGGACACTCTGTCCATCTAGGCTCCCTTCTATCGATGGCTCCATTCATAATCAACCTAATCAATAACTAGCTCGATCAATTGTGTTTTTTTTACAAAATCTACAGAAAGAACTCTCGTTATTAATACCTACTCTCATTCATCATCATCAAAACGAAATGAAATCAAAAATTTCACTACTATTTTTTACATCCCACAAGATTTTTCCACAACAAAAATCCTCCTACATACAAAACCATTTTCATTCTAGCCGTAAAACTCCACCCATCTGAACTCAACCTTACACCGCGCTAACCCAACCCTTATTTCATTTGAAGTTATTAGATTGCTGTTAAGCGACCGCCAGCATTTATGATAGGCCACATTAACACCTAGTAAACGCTATATGTTTTAGGAACTGTGCGAATTATATCGCATTATTTCAGGCCAAATTATGGTCTGTTGACTGGCGAGTGGCAGGACTAGGTTAATATTGTGTTAAATGGTAGTAAATGTCTTAGAACATTAGTTTATTTATTGCGGTGTATGAATATTTACGATTACACATTCAGTAAATGGATCGTAAATGCGACAAATTCTTCGTATTTAATTCTTATGTAAGACATAAAGATATAAAGATGTAGATAATTTACTCCGTGTTTCTTTGATTCTGTTCTAAATATTATAAATGCGAAAGTTTAATATATTTGTGACTCATATACATTAATCAGATGAACGGATATGAATGAAAATTGGTACAGAGACAACATTAAAGTCTGGAATAACATAATAGGCTACTTTTCACTACAATTAACGTGTACAAAATACTTGGCAGAAGTTTGTAATAGAAAGTATAGAAACCTATAATATACTTTAATTCATATAATATCTGACTGCCTCGTCGGTCGAGTGATCGCAAGTGCGACTGCCGGCAAGAAGTCTCAGTTTCGATTCCCGGATCAGGCAAAGCATTACTGGGCTCTTAACGCTTTTTTTTCGAAAAATTTGCACGGAGTCTGGAATTTTGCGAATAAGTTCACTCCTTTTTACATGAGACTTATAGCATCAATGGTAAAAAGTTGGTTACATTGTTCAGTGGTATTACGTGTCGTAATGTGTACCTCTGCCTACCCCTTCGGGGATAAAAGGCATAACGATACAATACTATAAATTGTACATATCATAGCACTATTAAACATTAAACGCATGTCCATTGTGAGAGCACAGTCAGTAACCAAAGCATAAAGTGTGAGAAATATCTGTTGTGTAAAGTTAATGTAATGGCCACAGTTAATAATTTTGTTCAATTAAGCAAAACCGCAACCCGCTACGCTGCGTTATATTCAATTAATTTATATAAATAAATAATATAAAAGTAATGCAAGCAACATAAATACATGGTTTGCTGAAAATTGGGTATATGGGCTTTTGGTTTCTGCTGCTGGTTTACGGGTTGTGCAATCGAATTATTAATGACAACACAGCTAAAAATAGATGATCAGTTACTGGATTTCCAGACATTTGCTATTGGGTTTTACAAAACTGTACCAGTCTACCTGTCCTTCTAACTGCTTTGATTTGACGTTCATTATAACAATATCAGAGAAGAGTTCTTGAACTACTTTAGACTACCAAAAAATTGACATTCACCTACCTAATCTTTATTCCACATAAATATTTCTTCGAAGAAAACTCGCTGATTTTCTCAAAACGCTGACTACATGGAAACCAATCCATTCCCCGAGACTTTGAAACGAGAAATCATCAGAACATTAATCACCGACAAACATAAATTTCGTAATAAATAATCCCCGTAAGTCGTCCCAGTACCGAGAAAGCACTTCTTAGGGACTGAATAAAAAATATTATCGAGTTAAATAAATCACTGGGTGACATTAAATGTACCGGGGACTGGTTTTAAGACCGCGCTGCCGTAATACAAGTAGACATTCGTAAAACATGAATCGGGACGTACGATGGAGTACACCTATGGACGTACTGTGTGTTTTACTTGGATTGAATAAAAACTGGATAGGTAATAATATTAGAAATGTAATTTTCGTGAACGGTAATTTGCCTTTGTTAAAGTGTTACATTAAGTAGCTGAAACGTTTTTAAATTGGAACAAAGAAAATAAAATGTCGGAACGGAAAAAATATATCTTTCAATTGTGTAAAAAATATTAAGAAAAGTAAATAATTTATCAGCAAAGCTTTAATTATAAAACCAACGTTTCCAATATCTAACATGCATACATATTCGAATAAATAAAGTAGAACAAAACAACCACTTCCATAATAAACATAAAATACACGACAAAACCGATAACAACATGAAAGAAAAATTACAGTAAATTGAATAAAAATAAAATGAATGCACGCCTTAGAGGCTGGAGAGGCTAGACGGAGGGGAGGGAACTAAATAAAACTGATAAACAGGAAAAGCGGAGGGAAATACCCCTGTACAACAGTAGAGCACAGCAACAAGAGGACATCGATAAACAGTCACTAATATGCACATACTAATGAGATTACTCTTCCACGTTTCTATATTCCACGTCTGTACGCTGCGTACAACGCGCCCTAACATAAATCGTAGGACGGTTGTCGTTACGGCAACCATAAATCTAACCATTCACTAATACACCACATTCAAATGTTACCGGTCGGGGTGGAAAGGGGGGGTCTCGTATGCGACTAGATTTCTTTCCCCTCCGCCCCTTTTCTTTGCACCTTAAACGTGGTGCGTAAAGTATGACCACATTTATTTGGTACGTTAACGTAAAGGTTAGGTTAAAGTGTACGCGGTTTGAATAAATCTTTGTTTGTTTTCGTTATTGTGAGTTAGTGGGTTTTAATGTGGAGGTCTTGTGTTATCGGGTAACGGTTTTTCAATGGGTCTTTGTTAGGTCTTAGATGTAGACTTAAGATTTTGGTTTTGTTTCAATAGAACTTTTCTTTATACCTCGAAGTTGGCAAGAAAACACACGGCCCACCTGATGGTAAGTAGCTGAACACTTGCAATACTTGGGGCATTATTATTAGTATACACATTTTATAAAGCTGAAAATATAAGCACTCTCTCTAATCATCGAAACAGAAATATTGTTATAACCAGGAATTGTGTAAGAATGGAATGGGTTTAAAATGTTAGTTATGTTTTTTTATGTTATCACGTTTATGTACAGTATGAAAACAATTGTTCAATGCTTTTCACTTCTAATTTAAATAAATAAATAGACAAAAAAAATATACATACATCCCACACACATAAATCACGTTCCCAAAAGCTCAATAAGATCACATTTTTCGGGAACACGAATCGTTCCTTCCATGGACAGTTTTATGTTACGAAAGGGGACGTAAGTCAGTGAGGGACTCTGAACCGAGAGGTCTCAAGGGGTCGCGAGGTACGTACAAGCAACTAAACTAAATGCACCTCAAGGAAGGCACAAATCTTCGGGTCATTGTTGGAAGAGGAAAAATTACGCGAAAAACCCTTCAAGTACGCAGAACCGAGTGTATGGGAATCCCGTAGGTGCTTCGGTATGTGCGATGTGCTATAGTTGTATTACGTGTACTGTTAGACGTGATTGTGAACTTTGTATACCAGTCTGTTGTTATTCAAAACTGTGTCGTAAGGTTGGGAGAATAGGTTGCAAAGAACATCGGGCATTTTTGTATGGGACACTTACCTACGGCGAACAAAAATAAAATTAGGTACGGTGGATAGGCAATTAAATCTAGTTCACAATGGTATAGTTCCCATATCTGTGGGTCGTGGCAATAAGGAGAAATTGGACATTTAAAAAATATTTATAAATGTTTTTGGGCAATAATTGAAGAGGAAAAAGGGAATCAAAAATAATTAAAACAACATATTTTTCTCTTAACTTTTGGCGAAGGACTGCGATGATGATGACGAAGGACTGCGAAGTAAGATAAGCTAGCTACCTGCGCGAGCGCAACATAATACCAGTTTTAAGACTATGGGCGAGAGTGAGAACGAAATATGCACATCAACTTGACGGATTTAGTCTGATTGGGTTTATAAAAATACCACGGAGTGATATTTTAACTTACTGAGCGGTCGTTTAGTAATTAGGAAAAATAGTCAACTTAAAATATCATTTTCATTTTACTAATTATTTCCATTTTCCCATTATTGTGAATCAAAATAACTACACAATATTAAATATGATTGCAAACACTATCATTTAAAAATATTTTGGTTTATGTTCGCGACTTTTAAAAAATCGGGTAAAAAACGCCCGATGTCCTTTCTTTGAAAAATACTGAAATGTGTTGTTCTTTTTTGGTGTTTTCGAAAGTATACTTTTTAAAATCAATTTTAATAAGGACAATAGCTTTTAAAATCTACTCTCTACATGGATCCATTTAGGAATGACACTAAGATTTCTACCCATCATATTAGCGAACCACAGTTCAAGCTAGGAAGACGTAAAAATTAAAATTTTGTGACTGGAATGGTGTCACCCTTTTTCGCCGCACCATCGAATTCCTCGCTTCCAATATTACCGAAGTGTATGCGTGACGGCATTTCCTTTGCATCACGTATTCTTTCAATACGTCTATAATATTTGTGTCACGCCAAATATCGTAGGACATAAAACATCCCTCGTCACCGATCTGGTATTTCAATCGGAAATTGCTAAATGTTGAATCGAATAGAATCTGAAATGCGCCCCTCGATTTTTATTTTTCTATTTGCAAAATTCTTTGCATATGGGGTACGTGTCAGTTATGAAAAATGGCATGCACAGGTGTTCATTTGTGCTGCATGGATTTTTATCTAACTTGCCAAAATGAATATGAATTATACCTATAAAAATCATTCTCATTAGTCACACCCAAAGCAAATAGATAGACATAATCCCACTGCCCATTTATGTACAAATCACTTAAAAAACAATATAAATTTATCAAAACAAAAAGATAAAAAAATGATTGAACACACCTGTCCAAAGCATAAAAAAAATTGAAAAAAGAAAAACAAAGATTTAATAAATCAAAATGTAACATCTAAACTATTTGGGCGTACCGTTGGACCCAACTGTAATTCAACTAAAAGTTTTGACAATGAATTACGATCGAAACAAAAAGGCAGGTGTCCAATAGAAGCAAATGTTACATGGAATCACTTGGAATATAATCAATCTTTCTTTAGTCAAGACACAGGGTCCTGGGTGGCAGAATTTGACAGGGAAAATGGAAACTTTATATTGAGCAGCTCTCATCTGACTCATGGAAAGTTGAACAACTTACTCGAGATATTTAAGAGCCAAGTTTATACGGAATAATGGAAGAGTGCTGGTTCGAAAAAGAGGAGTTACCTCGGTGCCGGTCAGGCGAATTCAGGAATACAACAAGGCTTTCCAAAAAAGTACTTTAAAAACTTTTCCAGGGACAGAAGTACTCGTTGAGATTTTGTTTTGTAGGATTTGTTTAGACTTTGTTTCTTTATTGGTAATCCTGTCTGACTATGTAATTTATATTTTGCGTTAGATTTCTGAATTAAAATATCGATTTGATGGTAGTGTACTGCAGTTTTAAAAGAACGGGACTAGTAATCCAGCAAGAGTATTTGCTGTGAAAGTGTAAATGAATTACAATTTTTACAGTATCAAGTTAGTGGAAAATATAAAGCAATGTTATGAATATGATAAATATTTATTTTGTATTGTATACTCATAATAACAATTCATTGTTAAACCAGTAAGTGTTCAAAATCATTGCAACAACCCCCTTTCAATACCGTCCACAAAATCTGTATCTAATTCTAAACTTTATCAACATTTCGGCGAACAAACTAACTTCAAGAGTTAAGTATAAACAAGTGTTGTTTTAGTGTTCAAGTTACCTAGCAGAATGAAGTTTTAAGTTGATAAAAAAAGAAGCGAAACATCCCAGGGGGTGAAACTTTGCAAAAAACAACCAAAGAGGCGACCTGTTAGTCGATTTTAGTTGTTATGTTTACATAATTTCAGTTGCTTTTAGCTTAAACCTGGTGTTTGGAAGGTATGAGTGTGAGATTAAAGATTGAAAAGTTGAAGTTTATTGGACATTGATAAACCATTCAATTATAAGACGTTTAATATGCTAATAGAGCTTACTTTAAGCAAACTCTCCCACAACAATAAATTACATTTCTATAACAAACCACAAAAAAATATTTTTTTCATAAAAAAAGTTATAATGTGTTTATGCACTAGCCGTGTAAGTGCCAAGTCCAGATTAGTAGAATTACCAACGCAAAGTCTACCATTACAGCATTGCACTTAGTACGTCACCTTGTGTATTTCATCGGTCGTAACAAGCACTTATTATTTGCAAAGTTAAGTGAAGAATTAAATAGTAAGTAAAGTAAAAAATTCACAAAATCAGCTGATCAGTCTGTTCAGTTACCGGCTTACACCATAAAACAAATATTATGATAACAATATACTGCTATTAACCGGACATTTGCACATTGACAATATAATATATTCACACTGGAATAACTGATAAGTAATTTGCAAAGAACATAAGAACAGCTCGAATTCCACACTCAGGAAAAGTAACAAACAAAAACAATACAAAATAAGGAAATACAAACAATAGGGTTATTTATATGAGCGGCCTTAATATCTGTATTGACCCTTCCCAAGTATTTAGTTAATTAAAGCCAAGTGCACACTATTCCTGGTACAACCGCTGCGGTCACTGTGCGGATATGTGGTCACGTAGGGTTCGGATATTTCGGATATTATGACTGAGATATTTAACGGAGAATACTTTTGAGTTTAAGTGAAATACTTGTAATCTAATATTTTAAATAAGCTATGTTTTTATATAGAAAGATGCGTGCTATGGATGTGTGCTATAGATGGCTTCCCTACTATGTCGTATGATCGAACTGCGCATCTTCCTCGCATAGTTACTTTGCGGCGGCGCATCTTCATAGCACATCTTACTCGTATAGCTACATAGCTTAGTATCAGTGGAAACGGTTACAAAGTTTCACAGTGTAGCTATTACATATTCGTAGCATAGTTGTATATCACAACTGTGCTGGAAAAACATCCTAATTATAAACACTTTTACAGCAATAACATCATAATGTAGTGAGTAATTTATGACTATCCATTAAAATATCTCCATCAAAAACTAAACCATCTTTCATTTATCTCAAACTACAGACGACACGCAATATTTATTCAATCGTCCCAACACATGTTACCCCCAAACATTTGGCTTGTCTATAAAAATGGCCGTTTGTAAAACTGTGGCCGTGCAATAATGGCGCTCAAACACATTTACATTAGCAGCAGTAATGTACCGCATTAGAGGATACAGCGGTTATAGCCAACAACGAGATAATATACGGGCTACGGGGAGAACATCTCAACAGTTTGTATTGTACTCCACCGTAATTTGTCTCGTCGGATACTTTCGTTGAGTACCAGTAGTACCAGCTGCGGATATTTATCCGATTTTGAATCGACCGGCAGTAATGTGGACTTATGTTTATTTGAGTTTTTTTTGTTAGTGTTCGTTGCGAAGTTATGGAAGTTTGTTTATGTAAGAAAGAGAGAAAAAGGTTGAATGTGTACTTACGTAATTACGTATTTTGTGCTTAATGTGTAGAGCCAGTTGATATTACACAATTAGGTACGAGTATTTAATGAACGACAATAATATCAGTTCTTAAACATTTTTTTTAATGTTAAGCATTAGTTGAACTGAGAGTTGATTTTTCAATCATCATATAATTTTATTCGTAGAATAAAATCAACATCTCACATTTTTGCGTTGCGTTGGAATAATCAGCCCTAAGTTAAATATACTTAAATGACTCTATAAATGTGGTGTGGTACTTAAACTTACCATTTCTATAGAATTGCTATGAATTTAGTCTCAATTAATAACCCAACAAAGCTAAGACAGTTACAACTAGGCCACAACTAAAGGCCCTAACCCACTGACTTCTGCGTAATAAGACTCATCCTAAAGCATTATACACACCAATAAATTTTACGACGGGATTAATCGCCGTACTAAAACGTTACCCTAATTTGCCCCGACAGTAAAATCGAACACCGCTGAGCGAATTGAAGATTTTTATATTACCTGGAACAAGAAAAACAAAGTCGTTAAGTGGGAATATGTAAAAACACACACAGACACACATATAACATTATGTATAGTAAAAAGCTCTACCTACTACACAGGATGAAAACATACACTTTTTACAAGAGCCTATGAGCTAGTATCAGGAATCGTTTACAATTCCAGATTATATGCCATTACCGAGAATTTTCGATTATTGAAAATATTTATTTATTTAATGGAAATCCAACAGCTTACATCGGAAACAAATAGTGGCAGAATAACGTCAGAAAGCCAATTATAGGTTTTCACGGATAAAAAATACAGTATTGAAGTACTGGTGAAACACTCACCATCCAAACAAGAGCACCTTTTAGATTAAAATATACAGAAAAAAAAAAATCTAGGTTGAGCATCCTACGGTACCCTACAAGTTTTTTGTTAAAAAGGGGTCTACTAGAAACTCTTTACACAGGTTGTTAATGTCTCTACTTGTAAATACTCGATTTCGATCCGGGAATTGCACCCGGGATCTATTCCGGGTCTATCCCGATGCCGAGCAAAGGGCATAGTAGTAGATATCCCTTGCTCGACAGTTAGTAGTACTAATCAACTTACTTAAACATACAAGAAGAGTCAAAGTCAAAGCGTTTATTGCAACTGAGTGTACAGATATTTGTCACAGAATTATTATAGTGCTTAAAACTTAGTGGCCTTTTACAGACATTGACTTTTGCTCAGCAGTGTGTATGAGTGTGTCGATGTCATGTGAGTTGATCCTGGAACCCTTGCTTTAGACAATGGTACTTGCAACATCCCGATCAACAGAAGTCACAAATATAAAAACATTAGTAAAAACATATGATTATGTGTACAGAGGTCGTGTAGACCCGGCCTTATAGCCTTACGATGTGCCCATTCATGTTCGTTCATTGCCCTTAAGGAAGTTGGGGTCGGGTTGAATGGGCAGCGGATTACATAAACAAATATAAGCTCTAAGTACTGAAAACATAAGGTAGTATTTACCGGTGTAGTATAAGGATAAGAGATGAGAATAATTATTAATTTTATTTTGTGAATGTACGTGAAATTATAAACAAATGATCATAACAATATTTTTTTTGTTTTGTTTAGTTGGACCTCGAAATGACCTTGTACGTTAGAGGTATACACACAAACATACATTAAATTAACGATACCATTTTTAACACGCTTTTATTAGGTTGACCTGTATGTATGTAACTATGTAATCAAATCTAAGAAAACTAATTTAACCATCTTCTAAAGATCGTAGCGTTATGAAAATTGGCAGTTGCATGTGATTTTGACGACAATACAATAATACTGTCAAGCTGATCTGATGACGGAGCCAAAAGATATGAACTGGAACTTCATGATGGATGATCGTATCATAGCCGTGTTTGAACTTGTTAATATCTAACTCAAAAAAAGAAAAAAAAATCTAAACCAGCTCAAAATTCACACAACCCATTAATCCGTACAACGTCTGCCTATATCAAATTCAATACCTAGAACATTGCTCAAAAACAAAAAGAAAAACAAAACGTACTTCACAAAACGTATTCACTGGAAACATCGAAAGCTTTCAAGGTAGCTACTTACTAAACATCCAGAAACCTTTACGCTAAAACTTGTAAATCATATTAAAAGGTTCCCTCATGTGAAATGGCTCACCTGGCCGCGACTTCCAAGATAAAATAAATATTCTGAGCCCGGAGTGCGGTACACATCTACTATGAAAAACCATTACCGAGTAGAAACTTTTCTACGGATCCTGATTTGCAAGTTTGTTAGGTGGGGGGATGTCGTTTTCGAGGGTTTTATTTTGGAAAATATATGTGTGCGTGATGGAAGGTATTTAGATAGATGCATAATGTGTATAAAAGTATTTTAATTAATGAATTTGTATCAGTTATCACACTAATAAATGTGAAAGTTTTGTTTTTTAGATGTTTGTCCGTCAATCACGCTAAAACTACCGAACGATTTTTGATGAAATTTGGTTTTCAAACAGGGTATGAGCTGACTTGAATGATAGAATATTATAGAATCTCCCACGGGAACGGCAAAGCCGCTGGCAGAAACCAGTACAAAATAATTACCTTAAAAAACCTTTTTCCATTTCTCGGAAATTTTTAGACAACGAATTTGATAACCGCCTCGTTAACAGCATAATATTGATGTTGTAAAAGCAATTAGGACAAGAACAAAAAGCAATTTTAATTAAACTAACAATCAATCATATCAATTAAAAAAGTTGCGTGACCTCTGAACATCAAAGGTTGGCAAACACAATCAGATTTACCCTCAAACAAAAACTTTTGACCCATAACCACAAACTATCGAGGATTCGACTCCGAACAATCCGAATATCGCAAATAATCCTCGAGTACATTAAACAAATCCACAGACTTAACGGCGAGTACACACTGTGCTCACTCACTCTCACCTCTAACCGTTCATATCGCAACGTTTCTAATTAAACCGCCGAATTCACAGCGAAGCGTCGACGCGCTAATATAATAAAGCCAGTATAAACCGCACTAAACGGGTTTAATATCAAGAGGGCGAGTGTAGCTCAACTTTTCGACGCGGTCGGGCGCATTACAACTTACAACCGGAGAGGATTAGCGGCGGTGTGTATTCAGCTTAATGTTAGCTTCTTTGTTTGCTGAGAACTTGTATCTTTGCGCTGATTACAGTTGTATGTAGACCCGGCTTTATTGGCTTGTTTGTTGCATTAAATAAAAAGTTGCTAGTAGTAAGCTGTTGGCGTAGTCAACAATGTATATACTCGAACACACTAATATGAAGCAAAAATAACAACAAGAGCAATTAGGTGAGACTTACTTAGAAATTAACATTGTGATTACATTTAAATCTCGCTCTGTTGGATGAAGACAACAAACCCTAGGTATGTAAAATCTACAAAGAATATCTAAGGAGTAGTAGTCAGTCAGCATTCTATGTTTTCTATTATACAGTATTTATTCCTTTATCATTATCATCATATTATTAATATCTACAGCTGAATCATCAAAAGATAACCACAAAACGTTATAATCCAATAAAATCATCATTTTTTTACCAAAAAACTAGAAAGCCTTACCCGAAAAACCACAGCAGAAAACTAATTTAATTATATCAATCTGCGAATCGAACGGAGACCCAACATAAAGCGGTTCCAACAAATTGAAACGAGAATCGAACCCGTGACCCTTCACGTCGCTCAATAAACGGGCCCCGAATGTATTTATCGGCATTTGATACAGGATCCTTTGTCTTGCGGAATAAGACATTACAGAAGGATCACTAGGAATCGGGAAAGAGTAGAAGAAATAAAAATGTATGTTACGAATTATTGTGGCACTTTTATCAGAGCGGTAGGCACAGTCAGTAACCCAATTTAATATACAGGGTGACTTTGAATTCGACGTATTCCTCTCGGGAGGTGATAATACAACTAATTTCCTACAAAATTAGCCCTGAGGTCCTTGGGCGGAAAGTGGCTAGTTTCTGAGATATTCAACATTTTTGGTTTTGGTAAAAAAATCCCGAATTGATTACAAAAACATCAATAAATAAAAAAATACTGGTTGGATTTTAGTAGTTTTAGTTTTAATCAGTTGCCAATACATCAGTTATCATTTATACATACTAATAATGGCAGAAATATCATTCGTTTTTAAATAGCAAGTAATTTCTTATCAAATTTTGTTTTGTGTCACTAATTTGGTCGATAGAAAACTGGATTTATTTCAAAAAAAATATATGACACTAAGCGTACAAACTATTAGAAAAACTTCCTTGGTTTATTAGCTACCCAGAAACGTAAAATTATTAACAAAATTCTCAAAAACAAATGAATTAATTGATGATAAGTAGAGTGTAAAGAGAAAAGGGCAATTTGAAAAACATCTTTATTTGCATAATTTTGTTCAAAGTGACCTCCCCTATGACGAATACATGCCCGAATACGCTTTCTTATCTCTATGACGGTCACTCTTGGACTGAATATGCGTCTTATTTCGTCATTATCTTCAAATATGTTTCGGAGTAGAATTTCGATACACGGCCAATTCCGTCTGTATAAACAAGTATACTTCATGTAAAAATCAACCGGCGTTAGGTTCTGGTCATCGTGCATGCCATGTAGTAGGACCCCCGTGTCAATAGAACACCTGGGAACCAAGATATCCAACCATTGCCCCACAGTAGTTCGATAATAATGCACTTGACAATCGTCGTGTGGAATAAATTCGTAAATCAAATTAATTCAATAAGTAGAATAAGTTAATCCATCTTTTATTAGAACTTAAAACGGGATATTTACCATGTTTATTCATTTTATCGAGTTTCCGATATTTCGGCACTGTTGCAAGCGCCATGTTCACGGATTAACTGAATAAACATGGTAAATATCCCGTTATAAGTTCTAATAATAGTGTTGGTGACCATGTCAGTTTAAAAACTTAATCCATCTTGTTTCTAAAAATCTAAATTCAAATTTAAAACAATGACCCTAGCTCATTCGTTAAAAATTCTTCATAATTCTCACCATTTAAATTGTTGGATGAAAAGCAGGGTCCAATCAAATTATTGTTTATGATACCCATGCAAACATTTGAATTAAAACCGTACGCGCGAATCCGATGGTTTTGCTTTTTTCGGATTTCGTTGACTTTTTTGGGGCTAATAATGGATATTGTGATAGTTTAACCAGCGCACTATCGAACTACTGTGGGGCAATGGTTGGATACCTTGGTTCCCAGGCGTTATATTGATACGGGGGTCCAACTACATGGCATGTACGATGACCAGAATCTAATACCGGTTGATTTTTACATGAAGTCCCTTGTTTATACAGACGAAATTGACCGTGTATCGAAATTCTTCTCCGAAACATATTTGAAGATAATGACGAAATAAGACGCATATTCAGTCCAAGAGTGACCGTCATAGAGATAAGGAAGCGTGTTCGGGCATGTATTCGTCATAGGGGAGGTCACTTTGAACAAAATTATGCAAATAAAGATGTTGTTAAAATTGCCCTTTTCTCTATACACTCTATTTATCATCAAGTTATTTGTTTTCGAGAATTTTATAAATAATCTAACGTTTCTGGGTAGCTTATAAACCAAGGAAGTTTTTTCTAATAGTTTGTACGCTTAGTGTCATATATTTTTTTTGAAATAAATCCAGTTTTCTATCGACCAAATTAGTGACACAAAACAAAATTTGATAAGAAATTACTTGCTATTTAAAAACGAATGATATTTCTGCCATTATTAGTATGTATAAATGATAACTGATGTATTGGCAACTGATTAAAACTAAAACTACTAAAATCCAACCAGTATTTTTTTATTTATTGATGTTTTTGTAATCAATTCGGGATTTTTTTACCAAAACCAAAAATGTTGAATATCTCAGAAACTAGCCACTTTCCGCCCAAGGACCTCAGGGCTAATTTTATAGGAAATTAGTTGTATTATCACCTCCCGAGAGGAATACGTCGAATTCAAAGTCACCCTGTATATTTTTTTATTCAAAGTCAAAGTCAAAGCATTTATTTCAATAAATCCTAAATTAGGCAATTGTGAAACGTCAAATTGAATTGTTCATTAGTCTGTCCGTCAGTAAAGCTAGGTGCTCGTTCCAAAGTGTAGCTTCGAATGAAGAAGAACGAGCAAGAAACTCCATACGAGCAAGAAACTCTATACGAGCAAGAAACTCCAATATATTTTTAGCCGTGGTCGTCCCACTATAGGGATAAGGCCTTCCTACCCTCCTTCCACTCCTCTCTGGCTATGCTACTATTATGCAATTTACTTTCAAAATTGGTATCAATGCAGAATGTCAATTTGGGACGGCAGCGGAGAAGTACCTAGTGTACCAACGGTAGCGTCCACAGGCCTAATTAAATGGCTTACTGCATACCTACCAACCCGCATTAGACCAGCGTGGTAGGTTAACTATCTAATCCTACCCCTTATCTAACACAAAGTGTACAAAGTTAATAATTTACAGAAAAAATATCAAAAAATGTCCACATTTTTATGCGCGGTACCTAGATATCAAATTTACAGCAATCAGATGTACAAAACAAGTTAACGACTTATCCGATAGTAAATAGTTCCTAGACTATGAACATTTACATCAACAGTATTGGACGAGTTCCTCATTAGCATAGTTTCTATACATGTATGAAACGTAACACTAATATCGTCACAGCTAAAACCAAATTTTCTCTTCAGAAACATGCAGAAAATAACACCTCATTAGAATTTAAGGGTGGTTTTCTACCAAAGATGTGCTTTGTAGCTATGCTACTAAGATAAGCTAAGATGTAATAGCTAAGCTGTAAAACTGTGTGACCCTTTCCACTGAAGATGCGTAGCTCGAATATGTGCTGTATCATTAGTAGAGAAGCCATTCATAACACGCATCTTTCCATAAAAAAAAAATAGCTTAGCTGAATCCCTATACTACAGCAACGTAGCATAGCAAATCTCTAGTGGAAAGCAGCCCAACGCCATTGTTACACTACAGCAACTAAACGATAACCATCTAAATATATACCGACTAAGTGCATTAGTTGATGTCCTATCAGGGAACGCATATGCGAATTGGAGTCTCGAACTAATACGTTGCAGATTGCATAGCAGGCAACTAGGCTGGCACTAGACTGTGGCTTATTATATTATCATATTGTAATCGAATCTGATAATACTATTCTCGAATCACTGTCTGATTGGTCGCATGTATATTAAGCAGTGAAGTTGTATTTAGACATAGTGAACCTTCAATTACGTATAGTTCTTTCGTTGGCCAACATTAGTTCTCTTGGAAGACTTTACAAGCACACAAGTTCACATACATACAACACAACCGACCTCTAAACAATAATTTATGAATCAAAGAAGTATGTCAACTTGTATGTTTGTAAATGCACCCACGGGCAACGTTTTAATTAATAAAAAAATAAATTAAAAAATAAAAGTTCTAACAGCCCTTGCTCAAGTCAATCACTACTTCACACATTAAATTATTCGTATGTAATTTCATCTCGTTCACTGTGGCCCTTCTGCATTCAAACTGATCACGACCTTAGTCCTTCCTCAATCCATCCGTCCCTTCGTCAACTGGACGCGTGACGTAAATACAACTATTTATACATACATAGCCTTTATTTCCTATTATTTAACTGTCCAATATATTGTCCGATCTTCTTTGAACCTAATATGTGTTGGAGTCAAGGGTCTCTATATGAACGAACGTAGGAGAAAGAGTAGTCGACCGTGCGCTGATATGGGTTCCTTTATGTTAAGAAAATAATGGGACATGAATGCAAAGTTGAGCTTTGTTGTGAACCTGTTACTCGGCTATTAAAATCTACATTTTCACTGAACTGTGAAAAGGTTGGTCTTCTACGTGTAACAGTTATGAAATGAGTAGAGGAAACAGACAATGTTATTCACGGTAATTATAATTTTCTTTTTACTTACAGTACACAACTATTGTAAAGACATATTAATGCTATTATGTTAAAATATCTTGCTGTTTCAATAATCAAATGTATTTGCGTTGTGAGAACACCACTAGAGCTTACTTTAACACAAAATAAAAATAACATAAGAAGTAAATAACACCACTACAAAAATAAAATCGAAAACAAACAGTCTTTTTTTTTTTTTTCAGGGTGTAAAATCATCCAATGACTTCTCCCGCCTTGGGCGAGGCGAGAGGGAGTGTCAGACTCTTACTGACTAAAAACCACCCCGTTCCTACTCCTGCCCGTCGAGCCGGAGCCCCGGTAAACCCGCTAGGTAGTCCGCAGCTCCGGATAAAACAAACAGTCTACGTTCTAATATTACTAAGATAAAAGTGTAAATATCTTACACAAACCTTCATAATAGACAAAGATTTTATTAAACCAACAGACATAACCTACCAAACAATACCACTTGAGCTCTCTCTCAATTTAATACTCTGATAAAACCAATATCGAGACTGGCTGGCCACATTTTATTAAACTAATCTTAGAGAAAAAATAAAAGTAGTTTTGTTCTTGGTCTACAATCAGGAGGAGACTCGACTCAATTAGCTAGCGAGCTCGAATACGCTCAAATAGGCCCCCGGGTGAAACGAGAAAGGGGAGACGGGTCACACTACGAGCGAGAAGCGAATATTTTCTTCACAAGTAGATTGTTATATAGAATTCATTGAAGAGTAAATGCAGTGCCGAGATTTCAAGTAAGTTTGATTAATTTTGAATGATTCAAGAGTGAGTGATGTGAGTGAGTAGTGAGATTGATTATATTTTATTTAAATTCGACTTGAATCAATTCATCTAATCTTAAGAAAATGATAGAATTCACGATATATGGCAAACCACCACATTTCTGTATCACACATTTCTATATAATTTTTTTTAAACAAAATATTATACAACGTCTAACCTTTCAACAAAATGACTATATGCAACGGTCCTTAGGGAAATCACAATTGGGATCGAAGGACCAAAATTAAGCCACCCATAAGGACCAAAAATTGGCTATACAAAAACATGATTTTGATCGAACTACAAACTTCTCCGCTTTCAACTGAAACCTAAACCATTATCCACCTATGAAGTGTAAGATCGTGTGAAGTGTCTGGGGAATTTTAAAGCGATATAATCCGCTCGCGAGGCAGCGACGGTGTTCATACTATTTCAAAGATCGGGCTGCAAGCGCTCGATTCTCTACGCTTAATTATAATGAAGTTCCTATATTGAAGGTACGTTAAAGATTATATGAACTAGTAGTGAGTGTTAGGTAAGTGTTTTACGATTTATGTAGGTGGTGTTTTTACATGAAGAGTTGAATACTGTGAAACTATAGCACGTGGGCAAAAACTAATCAGAACTGGGAGTTCACGTTCCATTAAAAAAGCAATTGCAATGCCTAAGCGATTTTGTTTGTTCTACTAACTTAATTTACATGCCATTAAATTAAGTACTCGCCAACATTGATCGTCCCCTCTCTAGATAGACACATTCAAACTAACACCTAAAACCCGCTTCCAATTTTTTCGCAAACGAAAATCAAACCGACCGATGTGAAGCCGGCAGCGTACAACCGGTTTACACTAGTCGCGACCGGTGATAACCGGTCCGAAGCCAATCAACACGGTTGATCCGGCTGGCGATATCGACCCGAAACTCTGTTGAAACATATCGCCCCTGTGTATTGTACTAATCGAAAGTGCCGGTTGATTTGTGCACTGCATCGGAGGGTTGTTTTTCTTTTTTAAAATGGCAGTCGTTGCGTGGGGTATTTGCAAGCACGCATGGGTTCCAACCCTATGCGCATTCAGGAATGAAATGAGAGGCATTCCCGTCTGATTGTGGAATCCTTTTTGTAATTGACAAATTACATGGTGATTAAACTTGTGTGCAATTTAGTAAATTGAATGAATAATGTATTCATTAGTTTACCCCTTTCACACTTAGTTAGCAGAAACTGTGTAGTCCCACGCGCTACTTACTAAGAATTATTGAGTGCATTGACTTTACTTACTCTTCACGCAGTCGTAGAAAAGTTAATTTAAATTGTGATCAATTAAAATAAACAACCAAAAGGTCATCATTTCAAAACAATGTGACATTGTGACAGATACTAATTCGAACAACATTGACCAACTTTTTCCCCAAACCCTCAATTTGTAGTGACAAACACAGAACACTGAAATCCTGATAACCATCTATCCTCAAAATCAGTGAAGACATATCGCTACTGTAAATCTTGGAAAATCTTTTCGACGTAACGGATAAAATTACCAGGCGAACAGAGTGTCACAAGAGGACACTTACTAAGAGCCAGTGAATATCGTAAATCTCCTGCGACCTACTATTGTCCTAGTACTTTCTATTTTACTTTAGAAGGTCAGAGCTGTGAGCATTTATTTTAGTCTTTAGCCGCTTTCTGGGTCTTCTAATCGATTTGAAAAGTGATGTAGGTTTCGTGAGAATGGGACGAAACGGGTAAGTAAAATTTATTTTTGGATGGAGTTCAAACTGATAGGTATTTATGAGAATAATGAGGGAGAGATGAGTATCTTACTTTAAGAGATTTGTAAAATTTAAATATACTAAAAATAAACGATGTTTTGAAGACAGTGTCATGACTGATGATAATTTTATTTAACAATTCGATTGTAACCCTATGCAATTTTATCTCTCACTTTGTTAGCAATACAGGACCAATTACAATACCACCCTACCATGTGCCTACAATACTTCTCTAACTTATACATCAAACATCAAAGTTCATAAAATAACAAGATGGTTGTTATTTTAGTCGGTTGAGAAATTCAATGGTAAGAGCTCTCAGCACTAGAGGAGACTAGTCACTCAAGAGGTTAGACGGAGTCGTTTGTGCAGGGATGTGGTAGCGAAGTGTACCGAAGATGTAGCTCTTAAATCACTCACGTGATCGTGTTCTTTGATTTTTGTCCAATTATCTGTTTGAGGCGATGCGTGTATGAAGAGTATGTGTCAAGTGGCTCTTAGAAGTTTGACGTATAGGTAAGATATAAGATGGGTACTTTGGATTTGAATGTGTAAGGACAGGATAATGAACACGAACGAAGTTTTCCAAAATTAGACTATAAATAGATTACTAAATATAGGATACCTGGAAAATTCGGGATGGTGCCCGTCATTTGTTCGTACTTTTTAGATTATGTAGTAAGTACCTAACAACATCCTACATGATAGTTGGCAGAACAATATTATACATAGATTGCCTGCTATAGAGTTCCTATGAATTCACTGGCTCAAAGTCATATTAGTCCAGTCAATTTAGGAATTCACCTCGGAATTCGAGATACCCAGCTGAATTTTTGTATATACTTGTATTTTGACCCCTAAACCTTGTCTCAAAACCTACATATGGTAGGGTGTAAGCAACCCTTAAAATTCAGGGTCAAAGGGCCCAAAAATCGTTTTTTTGCAGTTTTTTCGAAATATCTCATTTCCTATGGGTTTTTGGTAATTGTATTCAATAGCAATATTGTAGCATACAAAATTCTCTACAACTTTTGTACAAACTTTTTTTTTATACGGTGAACCGTTTTCGAGATAGAGGGCGAGAACGCGCGGTCACTGCATCTCTTCAAAAAAAATTTTTTTTCGTCTAACCTATCCGTGATGGTTGTCTATGGATAGGACATAAAAAAATACGTCATGGTTCCTAAAACCATTTTTCGTCAAAATCAATCGTTTGAAAGATAGACGCTTCCAAAGTGGAAAAATGAGGTCTATCGAATGTGTCCTGCCCCCTAACTTTTAAAATAAGTTAGTAAGAAAACTAAAAAAATATATGCTGTAGATTTTAATGAAAACTTTCAACGAAAATTGGTTTGAACGAGATATCATAATTAGTTTTTAAGAATTGATACATTTTTAATAAAAACACACCTAATTTTCCACTTTCTCAATTCTTTTAATCAATTCTTAAAAACTAATTATGATATCTCGTTCAAACCAATTTTCATTGAAAGTTTCCATTAAAATCTACAGCATATATTTTTTTTAGTTTTCTTACTCACTTATTTTAAAATTTAGAGAGCAGGACACATTCTATAGACCTCATTTTTCCACTTTGGAAGCGTCTATCTTTCAAACGATAGATTTTGACGAAAAATGGTTTTAGGAACCATGACGTATTTTTTAATGTCCTATCCATAGACAACCATCACGGATAGGTGAGACGAAAAAAAAATTTTTTGAAGAGATGCAGTGACCGTCCGCTCTCCTCCTCTTTCTCGAAAACGGTTCACCGTATAAAAAAAGTTTTCAGAAAAATTGTACAGAATTTTGTGCGCTACAATATTGCTATTGAATACAACTACCAAAACCCCATAGGAAAGGAGATATTTCGAAAAAACCGCAAAATATCGATTTTTGGGCCCTTTGACCCTGAATTTTAAGGGTTGCTTACACCCTACCATATGTAGGTTTTGAGACAAGTTTTAGGGTGTCAATATACAAGTATATACAAAATTACAGCTGGGTATCTCGCATTCCGAGATTCTTACCTAATTTAACCTTATTTGACTGGACTATATACCTACTAAAGAGCTACATAGATGGAAACAATATATTAACCATAAAAGTACAAGCGATAATTACGAACAAATACAAATAGACACCAAGAATCCTAGTACCAATTGACACCGTCGAACAGATAAAGTTTCCTTACAAACCTTCACATCTGGCGACCCCTTTGTTCCACAATTATAACAGAGTAGGCAGAGCCCGGGGGCGACACTTGGCCGTTATTAACTTGGGGTCTCGGCACGTGACGAATTCTATGCGATTATGAAACTTGGCGAGCTCGGCAACTTGTGTTCCGAAGTGAGCTTAGTATATTTGTTTCTACATAACTCGCCGGCAAGCAGTTTACCAGGCACACATGAATTTACAAGAGGTTGTTTCCGAATTGCCAGTTCAGTAGTGGCAGCTTTGGGAAAGATTAGGATGTATTCTGCGGAAACTGTTTCAGCGGTCATTTTGTATAAGTCAGTAGTGGTTGGTAAGTATCGAGAAAACTCTTGTTTTGTACAAACATGGAGCAATCATTCATATTAAATGAAACTTTTACATTAAGCCTTAAATAAACAAACACAAACGAAAGTAATCAGAACTAAAATTAATATTATTAATAACTGTCTCTGGTGGTATTTTCGTGTCAAAGGGATCAGTTAATTGATTTCTGTACGAATAGTTACAACATATCTTATTAGATAGTATGTCGTAATGGATAAGTCGCGTGACAAATCTAATAATATTTCGTCATTAATGGATATAATATACATTTGGGCAGGGCTGGATTTTGTTTAGCTGTGAGTTTTATAAGGGAATGTAATGATGACGTAATTTAAAGGCTTGAAAATGAAGTTAAAATTAATTTAAGGTGTTTTATAAGCGCCTATAGTTTACTGCTGTTGCTTGGAAAACAAAACATTTTAAAATCCGTTCAAGTGATGACATTCAATAGTTGTTGTTTCACAATCAGTATTTCTATAATGATGTGTCAATACTCTTTATTACCTACAGCACCTCACATACTAACTTATACATAGAATGAATTTACTATCCACAGCATACTAAAATCCGTCCCTGCACCGCATAATACGTGTCCTTTTATATTTTCCCTTACGCTTAATAACTGAGAATTCCGTGTACATTACAAAGATGACAGTTCCCTCCGTATCTCCGTCATTTCTTTTCTTTTTCTCGGGTCGAGGTACAAATTAATCTTCACCGAGTTCACTCTGGTAAGTGGTGCTTCCTTTCTCCGAGTCCATTGTGTTTGAAATTTCCATGGAGCTGGATGTGAGCGGCATGCGGTTTATTTATTGATTGTTTCGCTATGATTGGACGAGGCGGCGTTGTTAGGAATGGTAACAATTTTTCTAGTGAATGTAGTAGGGATGACATAATAATATTGTTGTATTGATAGAAAAAGTAAGTAAGTTAGACATTACAGCGTTAGGCTAAACACGAGTCGATGTTAGTGCCCCAAAAATATTTAAGTTTGACATCTTTAAATATTTCTTTTCTACGCGTTTTTAGATATTATGAGAGCTGACAATAGCCAGTTTGTTAATTTAACATTATCTATAGGTATTGGCATTAACTATAGCTATTTTGGCACCATATATTGTCAACGTGGTGTATATACACATTGTATTTTACCTTTAATACGAGATTTTATTCAATAATCGTCCGATTTTAACCTAACAAGATAAGGAAAGCCTACAAGATATCCACATAGTTGTAAAACAGAGTATTTTACAAGCTAGTCCAACGAAAGTTTAATTTATTCAGTTAGCCGGCTGCAGTCTGGCTCGCGTTTAATTGTTATTGCTTGCAGACTACACCGAGTTTTGGAATTTTAATTAAATTATTATTTTTACTTTGTTGACTTGGTATGTTTTGTCTGTTAATTTGTGTTCGTTTCGTTTTGTCGAATAATTTATTTCGTATCAAAGGACCATGGTTTACTGTGTGTGGTCCTTTGATACAAGTTACTGCTTAATTTTTATTTTTTGTCTTTATATCTTCTGTACACATCTTCACTAGAAATTGGATAAAGTAAAGTTCCAAATTATGGAAATTAATGATAAAACTACTCATAAACATGCTTATATAAAATTATTTTCTAATTTTCGTTTTAATATATAGGACGATATTTTATACTACCACTCTAATAAATATGTGGATGTAAAAGCCCGTTTTCTACGCTTGCTATGGTAGTAACTAGATATCGAAATACAGGTACGTTGCATAAGATGGGTCGGCAGTGCGTTCAAAGGGCTCGACAGGGCATGTAGTGAAATGTGCTTGCTCACTGGCCAAAGCCCCGTAGACCTAACTAACCTATGCTAGTATACTGGACACAGGAAAATACCATGGCTGGGGAAAATATTATGTGAAACTGTGAAGTAAAATGCAAGCATGCATTTTTATGGGATAGGTAACGTAGTAGCTAAAATATTGACGTATCCTCCTCAATAAAATACCACGGTGTAAATGTCCTATAAATATTAGAAAAAACAATAGATTGACACTAGAGTTTACTGGAAGAATACATTTTATTCAAAAAAAAAAAAACACGTTGTTTGTCGTGAGTGCGTTTACAAACAATACAAACAAAACACATGACACCTAAACACAAAACAACAATTTATAGATCACAAAACGAGTTGTTTCGCGCGGGATTCGAACCCGCTACGCATTGCGCCCAGCCACTGCATCAATCATGACGTAAGTAAGTAAATCAAAGCAGATTTTTATTATATCTTAAAAACAAAACAAAGATATAAAAATATAGCTCTAATACAAAAACTAACTACAAACAGGCCTAAACCAACTCATCAATTTCATCCCATCATCGCGAAGAAATCAAATAAAAACTTCTTGGTAACCAGCTCAAAAAGTTAGATTAACATCAAAATTGCTGCCGATAAAACTATGGGTCAGAACTCATTACGCTGTATAATTCACGGGCCATAAAACGAGCGGGAACTAAGACCTTATATCTAATTAGTATTGACGGACTATGTCACGTGACTCGGATAGGACGCGACGTAAATCCGTGCCGCAAATTGTACGTGATATAGTCTTGTAGGGCCATTAGATCAGCGGGCAGACTTACTTAAATTATATTGTTAGTTAGTTATGTTGGATTATTGTCGTATGCGTCAAGGGATCGAGTTTTAATGGGTTACGAGCTATTATTGCCTAGGTCTAATATCAGAACTGAGTTTAAATTATGACTTAGGACTGATAAGTACACGACACTGTATTTGATATCGCTGGTACAGCTAGTTAGACGTTTCCATATAGTTGTATCAAATATATTATGATAAGGATGAAAATATGTATTTGTTAACTACTTATAACTGTGCGAGTAAGATGCGCTGCCGCAAAGTGAATATGCATAACTCGAGTATGCGATGTATAGTACAGAAAGTATCCATAGCACACGGTCAAAGCACGCACTTTTCCATAATAAAAAAACATAACTAAGCCAAGTCCGTTTCCACCAGCCCATGTCTGGTAAAAAGCACCCTTCAACACGAGGATCTTAAGATAGCTTTAATTGCATTCCCCACTCCCTCCTATCAACGACGTCACAGCATCAAAGTTTAATAAGCAAGCAAACAAGATCAACCTAATAAAATAGACACATAAAATAAACAAACCATCTCACGACAAACTACAAACCCATACATTTTATTACGGCTAGGAAAACACGAAACATTAATTAGTTCCGTCTCGACTCACGTACCTAGAAAAGTTGATAAATTCCTTTAGTCTTCCACACTGAAGGAAATTAGTACTATAAAAGGCAGTGCTCAAGTTCTTAACTCTCATTGCAAGCGTATATTTGCTTTTGTAGGTCGATATTTATTTAAGCCGTACCGTGAAGCTATTGAGCTGGATAGTTTGAGAAGGTTTAAGTAGCTCCCGTGTAAGGTAATTGAGCTCTTGTATTTTTAATACTGTGGTGTTTTGTTTCATAAAAAAGAAGTATCGATACTGTCAGTAGAAATAAGTAATTTGTTATTTTAAACTCACTTCGATGTACTAGTTTGAAATACATCATGAATCGTAACAAGTTTGAAACACATAATTAAATAATCTAAAATGTCTATCTTCATAATTGAACAATACAGCAAAAAGAAAATCACATTTGTTTATATCCCAACAATACCGTTCTCGAAAATTATTTTCAAAATGAAACCACAAACGCTCCCTAAAAAGACCACACATAAGAGCATATTGTAGGACCCTTTTAAGGCATAATGAATACTTAATCACTAGAGAGCGAAATACCATCAAAATCCACGTTATGTGACCAACTAAAACAGGTAAAAACCATAGGTTGGTCGTCGCGGCATGCCAACGCTCATTAGTAAGGTTTGAACCTCAAGACCCGAACAAAACCGAAACAATTTTGCAAATTTGTCATCGCCACTGGGATTACAAAGCACTGCTCCATTTTAGAAGGACCTTTAGTAATTAACCCAAACACTTTGTCATAGAAATTTATTCGGGGCCAATTACCATCGTTTGTTGTGGCATGGGTCAATTTTCGTCGCTCCACTACCGAATTTTGACATTGCTCTCGTCAAAGACATTTTTTTGGGACATTTCCTGCGGCAACTCTTTTTTACATTTTCCTCATTTCACAATTTCCTTTTCTACAGAATAAACACCCTTTCCGAATCTTCCATTATTACCATATCTTGGAAATGCTCCTTTTATGGCGGAACTCTCGGAAAGCAAAACATAATTAATACAATACGACATCTTAAAACGTTACATTATAACCGAAATTACGGAAACAGCGAACTGTATAACTCTTTGTTTTCCCACCGAAATATTAATATGAATCATCAACTCAAAACTTCCGAGTGAATATTATTTAAATGGAAAACGAAATACCTTGCATTTAAACTTCTAAAGTAATTAATAACGGCATTCCAAGTATTTCCAAGTAATTAATAAAATTCAGAAAGTTGTGAGTTATAATAAGCCCCGTGATATGAAATCACGAGACGAGGAGATTTAAGAACGGGAACTCTCTTTTCGAAGAACAGCTATGAAAATATTTTAATGAAGGATTTTCTGGTCCATTACTGGATATTTTTCTTGAAAAGTTTATTTGCAACATGTAAAATATTACTTTTTTTTGTTTATTTTACGCCTATTTCTGTCGAAAAGAAAACAAATCGAGCTTGCATTTCTCACCTCAATTACCATCTTTTACAAGAATTCGACAACGCTTGGCAGCGATCCAAAAGTCGATCTAACCCAATCCTCTATTCTAAAATACGTATTGAACCTTTGTTTCGACGCTAAGCCTGTAAGATGAGCAAGATAATAATATTTCAAACGATTGATTAACCCGGCGTCATGGGGGTTGGGTCTGTGCGACCCACCACATTTTATTTCGCTTGTAGTTCGGTTACTATGCGTGTGATGTTGCTGCTCTTCTCAATAGCTGGAGCTGTTGAGTTGTCCTATGTGTAGCAAGCTACACGTTAGTCGTGCCACGGCCGCAGTGGGAGATACAGGTGCACAAAGTTAAAAAAGGTACGTGAGACCCATCCCCGCAGTCGGTGTAACAATTTCGCGCCATTTTGTATACATATTGTTTCACTTATTATCTGTGTCTTTATCATTTTTATTTTTGATTTTTATTGTTATTTACAATTGTAGCTGGTTATATATAGTTCTATGTATTTTATTTCTATTTTTTGTAGGTACTTAGTAAAAATGGACCATGAAGAGGCTGAACGACAGCGTATTCTGGCAATTTTACAAGAGTCTGACTCTGATACTGAGTTGTCAGACCAGGATGTGTGTGACGAAGAAGATCACTTGAGTGAGCGTAGTATTTCAATTGACACAGAACAGGATATCCCAGAGTCTGATATTGCAATATATCTGCGTAGAACATATAGTACCTTTCTATGCTAACTGTACCAAAGATAATGATTCCAAATGATTAATTGTTTATTTTTTAAATTTATTTAGTTACCTATTGAAGACTTTGTTAATTAATAATAATATAATTACATTTAAGTAGAAGAGAAAATTTTTGTTGATAATTTTAGTTCTTTTTTTTAATGTTATATATATAATTAAAACATAATATTTATTTGTGTTTTATTTAATCACAAAAATACCCAAAAATATAAACACGATAAAAATAGATTTATAAATTTATTGAAATAACGAGCTCGAGAGAAATCCGTCTTATAAAGTACCGACATTTGTATTAAAACGTCTCCTTAACTTTCAATTAAGTGAAGCCAAACATTTTTCTGTTAATTTATCGTTGCCAAAGTATTGAAAGGTCTACATTTTCATTTCAAATTCATTCGACTCAGTGTAATAAATTATCAATTAGGGTACCGATAAATCTCTTGGGGCCCCCATTCAGCAATTGTACGTCCTTTGACCTCCGATTTAATGGCCATCGACTTAATAACTTCAACTTTTTACAGAACCAAGAACACTTTTAACATGGATCCATATTCATGAGGGTTCCTTCTTGATGCCTCGGAATTCACTCCCAACACTGCGTTTTATTCAATTAATTCTCGATATCGACGTAGATCTTAACCGAACCACTCAACGCTCCCTTTTAAAAGGATCTCTGGTCTATGAATATTCTACAAAGTATTTGAGCTAACAAGTCTTAGTGATGGAATCCTTGAGTCGAAAGTATAACCTCAAGATGGTATTAAGAACTGGCTTCGAGTACAGCGATACATTAGAATATGCAAATGCCTTGTTATTGTGAATTTATTTCGAGGACTGTTACTACATAATACATTTTTATTTTATGCTTTACGTGAGTAAGTCAATGCTCTTGAGGTTTTATTATTGCAGACGATGGGAGCTATAATAATTATTATTTAGATTCTTGTGTCCATGAAAGTAAGATATTCATTTCGCAAAATAAATAAGATCTTTTGTTATTTCGTAGACGGTACTGTTTCCATATTAATTTGTATGAATTACGGGGTTATTTCGTCATATCTAACATCGTCGCGTCAGTTCTCCGAAGAATTAAGCTGAAACGAGTACACACATCTGGATCACACTTGGATTATGTAATGAAAAACAACTCAGTATATCCAGTTATATTCTAACAGCATTTCAAAGAAATGGTCCGCTTTACTTTCATTCTTGCGTATTATATGTTAACTTTAAAATAATTTGACGTTACGAAAAACTTCAAAACGATCCGAGAATACAAAAAGCATAAAGTCAAATGTTGAACAAAACTCATAGCCGTTTAAACAACGTCAATAAGAATTTCTGAAAATTCCCGAAGGAACCACTAAAGGAGAAAACTTACGCAAACTTGCAGGAAAATGTACGCATACTAACAGTAACAATAAACGCATATTTTATGGCCTCAACAATAGTACGGCGTGTCACAAGCTTATGACTATCAGTAGTTTCAAAGTGCGAACAATCGGGGGTGCGCGTGTTGTATGTAATAAAATATATAATTTGCATAATTTATAGTGTTTACTCAATGCGGCTGTCATGATAGGAACATGTAACGCAGTTTGGGGGGTGAGCAGATGTGTACAATCGTCGCATTCCAGTGTATTTGTCGACCACAAGGGGAGGGGATGCAATTTATGGGGGACGTTATAAATCTTATCTGAAGGTGAAGTGTTGAAAGTTTTAGAAGGAAGTTAGGTATACTTGTATGATTATTCTGCGTCTTGGCATTGATTGTTTCATGTGTTATTTATAGCAATAATTACCATGTTAAATAAATACTAATTCTCGTACTGAAGGTATAAGCTTTGTAGTCTGCGATAGTGTTTTTTTTTTTAGCTTTTAGTAGTGTTATGTACCTTTTATAATATTTTATCTTTTTTATTAATATTACTGTCTATACAGTGGTACATGTAAAGTACCAAATAATTGCTTTTTCTTTATTTTTTTCTAGTAGCTTCTAAAATTGTTACTCACGATGCAAAATGAATTAAAATATTTTATACACAGTAAAACTCAAAATATAAATTGCTAAGTAAATCTACAAAGCACACGAATTGCATTTTTTTTAAACAAAAAAATGGCGTCATCGTCGTTTAACACACGTTACGTCACTTACGATCAAAATAAACGCTCATTTAATGGCCTCAGTAACAGTAATACAGCGACTACGGTACAAAGTGCACATGATTCGCTTAATTTCAGTTCAGAGTGTAAACGCGAATCTGACTCTACTTGTAATAAACAAGTGATTAGCTTTTGCTTATTATCGTTGACTGTACTGGACGTTAATGACTGAGAGTACTGTTGTTTAGATTTTATTGCTGTTTAACTAGTATTGAAGTTGTTGTCGTAAGCAGGTTATTGACCGTAGTAAATAGTTACTATGACTATACATGTATATTGTATGCCAATTCTACAGGTTAATCGTTTTGCACTGTATCGATATTAGACAATTCTATTGTATCCCATCTCATTGATTAGAAATCTTCATTCAAGTATAGATATGTAAAGACAGAATACTTGGTGGCAAATGATCAGCATTGCCCACGGACGCTATGAAAAGTCTACGTAAAGACTTCATTAGACAAGAAGATTAGGGTGCAATGGTATACTGTTGTTACAAGTATACCTACAGTTGTCAAACTTTTAACTGATTGAGCAACATCTAATTACACGTGGAAATTCAAATCAAAATTGTATGCCTGATTTAATTATATGACCTTGCCTTATCTTGACCAAAATTCCTGCCCAATCTTATAAGAAACAAGCCTTAAAGCTATGAAAAACGTGGACATGATAAATTTTCATTACCATTATTCGCTTAGACAGTGACGACCTTGTGAAAAGTTTAATGAAAAAACGTCCGTCCTGCCCAAGAAATAACTATTATTTTTCATTTAAACCGTGACACGAACAATTTTATTTATTTATTAAAGGTTTTGGCATTATTTTTATGACTTATTCATGTATGAATAATGTACATCAGTACTGACTTTTTTATGGAATAGGAGGTAAACGAGCAAACGAGTCACCTGATGGTAAGCGATCAGCGCCGTCCATGGACACCCGCAACACCAGAGGAGTCACAGGTGCGTTGCCGGCCTTTTTAAAAAGGAGTATGCTCTTTGAAATTGTGCTCTATGTATAGCAATAGGCATTTCTATTAGTCACTAGAGAAGAATTTGTATCACTAGTCTAAACTGTTCATTTCTCCCAAACTTTTCAAAATAAAATACACGAAGCTATGTTACTTATATAATTTTCCATTCGAGAAACTCACTAGCTTATCATAAACATGGACTTAGTCCAAGTGGCCATCATGTCGACGTAATAGAGATTGGTGACGAGGGAGTGGATGGCACCCAAATGAATTTATTGAGCAAATGTATTATGACTGCAGGTAAGGGGGCTTAGAGGGACAAAGTAGTAATGTAGTTTATATGTATGATCAAGTGCCAGTTCAACTATGAGTTCATATGGGGTTATAATTTCTGACTGTATACAATCGTGTCATGGTAGCCCAGAGGCTTAAGTCGCCTGCTTCTCGTGCATGAGGGTGCGAATTTGAAACCTACCAATAGTAAGTACCAATGTGACTTTTTACAAATTTTGTGTACTTTCTAAGATTACTTAGACACCACTGACAAATGGTGAAGGAACACAATGTGAAGGTATCTGGGCATATAATTTCTAACTTAAGTATGAACCGACATTGAGAAAGCATGCGTGATGCTTAAACTCAAACTCGTCTCTGTGTGAAAAGAGATCTTTGGTCGGCATTGGCCACTTACAGGTTTATTGAAAGTATGTATCCCATCAAAAACATCGAGGAACTCACTAGCTTATCCATAAACATGGACTTTTAGTCCAAGTGGCTATCATGTCACCGTTTTAATAGATCGACTTGGACATCGACTTGAGGGAGTGGATGGCAGCCCAAATGAATTTATCGCGTGAGGCAAACTGTATTATAATATAATATTGTAATATTCATTTTGTTTTCTGCAGGTATCTAGGGGGCTTAGAGGGACAAAGTGGTAATGTAGTTTAAGATGTATGATCAAGTGCCAGTTCAACCGACTGAGATATATGGCGTTATAATGCGAGACTTGGTTTGTGTACAATCGTGTCATGGTAGCCACTTCTTTTTGTAGAGGCTTAAGTCTTTTTGATACCTGTTTCTGTTAAAGGTCTTATGATATTTTCTTATTTTTATATGTAGTCTTCCTCTTTTTCTTTTCCGGTACTACTTCTTGAGCTTCAGCCACAGTTTTTCTCAAAGCCCACTCCCTGTCTCTATGGGCTTTTCTCGGAGGCTTTGATGCCTCAATTTTTGACAAGTCTGGACGGTAAATACTTACGAGCACAACTGCATCAATAACTTTGTAATCCCATATAAATATATGGGATTACAAAGTTATTGATGCAGTTGGTGTATTTGGAAAACTGGACCGAAATTACAAAATATTTAAGTTTTCCCATGATTAAGACACTAAACTCTATATGTATTCCAAATATGAAGCTTCTAAGTCTGCTAGAAGTGCCTTGGACTTTTGATGATCGGTGAGTCAGTGAGTGACAAAATTTAGAAACTTTAACAAGTTGTCATTCTTAAACTACTGGTTCAAATTGACTGAAATTTTAAATATTCCGTGTTTATACAATGCCGGATTAGTTACTGAAGATTCAGGTTTCTTGCTTTATCCACAACCGAATTATAGGGGGTCGAAAAAGGCCCGAATTGCTTCGAGAAAAGGATAGTACGGCCGTGCCGCTTTTTTTTTGCTCGACTTGGCGGGGGCACTGCCGTGCCCCCAGATGTACAATTGAAAAACAAACGACTACCCTACCACATCAAAGTAAAAAAGCTAAACTAGCAGTGAGCCATATTTCGGAGAACAGATGACCATTGGGGTCTACGTGTTCTGAAGTGAACGACACTCTTCAGCTTACTGCAGTGACAATTATCCGCAAAGAAACTGACAGTGGCTATAAGCAAAGAGCTGAAAATTTAGCTTAGTGACGCCCTGTTGGAGACGCCAAAGTCTAAACAGCTTAAGTAAGAAACACGATGATGAGGAATCGTATAAAAGTAAATGGTCCAAAGAATTGGCTTGATTTTACTGAGTACACTAAACCTATATCTCCATATATCGAAAGATACACAAACTAGATTAAAGAGTCATGAAAATAAGATCA